>NC_140963.1:76557619-76565619 GCF_056783735.1 Eptatretus burgeri | reverse complement strand
GCCCTGAGCGAGTGGTTCGTGCTCCGTCGCCCTGAGCGAGTGGTTCGTGCTCCGTCGCCCTGAGCGAGTGGTTCGTGCTCCGTCACCCTGAGCGAGTGGTTCGTGCTCCGTCGCCCTGAGCGAGTGGTCCGTGCTCCGTCGCCCTGAGCGAGTGGTCCGTGCTCCGTCGCCCTGAGCGAATGGTCCGTGCTCCGTCGCCCTGAGCGAATGGTCCGTGCTCCGTCGCCCTGAGAGATTGGTCCGTGCTCCGTCGCCCTGAGCGAGTGGTTTCTCTCTCTCTCTCTCTCTCTCTCTCTCTCTCTCTCTGTCTCTGTCTCTGTCTGTCTGTCTGTCTGTCTGTCTGTCTGTCTGTCTGTCTGTCTGTCTGTCTGTCTGTCTGTCTGTCTGTCTGTCTGTCTCTCTCTCTCTCTCTCTCTCTCTCTCTCTCTCTCCCTCCAGTGCCCTCACCCACATCTCCTGTGTCTCTCTCCCCTCCTCTCTGTCTGTGGACAAATCCAGATGGTGGTTATGTCTGGATGGTGTTTGTCTCCGGACGTGTCTGGTCGGTGTTGATGTCCGGACAGGTGTTTGTCTCCGACCAGCTTGGCTCCGGACATATCCGGGCGGTGTTTGTGTCTAGACAGGAGTTTGTCTTCGGACTGTGTTTATCGTATGACCGGCAGAAAATGGATTTCAGACATTATTTTGTTTACATCTTCACTATTATTCTATGCAAAATTATGTTGATGAAACAGTATAAATCATAATTAACGCTCCACCACACATTACATCTATCTGCCTTCTCTTCCTCTCACTTCAAACTGTCTTCCCTTCCCTCACCCCTCCTCACTCCAAATTCCTCCTTTCCCCTCAACCTCTTCACTCTTCCTCTACTCCCCCCTCCCCCCCCTTCCTTTAGTATTACCGTCAATGAAGCGACAGGTTGTACTTGCTTGTGTGTGTGTGTGTGTGTGTGTGTGTGTGTGTGTGTGTGTGTGTGTGTGTGTGTGTGTGTGTGTGTGTGTGGGCGCGCACAAACACATACACACACACCTATTAAAGGCAAAAATCTCTCTGTTTGTATGTGTACCATGCACGGCCACATCTTTTAAGTACAAATACAACTTTGTGTGGTGGGCAACATAGGCTATGTGGCCGCGGCCTCACATGGGGGGGGGGAGGGGAGTGGGCAGGGGGCATAAATTCTCGATGTAAATGTGTACTGTGTAGTTCCAACTGGTGATGGTGGCAGAGGGTATTACAATTTCCAAACTTCCTTTGGCTACAAAGTGTTACTTATTCAGGTTTTTCTCCCCACGCAACACCGTGTGTGTGTGTGTGTGTGTGTGTGTGTGTGTGTGTGTGTGTGTGTGTGTGTGTGTGTGTGTTTTCCCTGCCAGTCAGTCTGTCTGTCTGTCTATTCCTCTGGTCCTTTCATGGCAAAGCTTCAAAATTAAATTGTCACCATTTTGTTCACTCCGTTATAGGTCTCAGTCTTTTTGACCTCTTTTGTAAGGCTCATGCTTTCCACCTCTCTTACAGCTTTATGTCAACTATGAATTCAACATCCAATTTAATTTTTCACAGTCGCTCAGATGGTTACGGACTCGTTTTCAGCAGATGGGGAGAACATTGGATGAATATTGGCGTTTTGAAACAAAAGTGCATTTTAAGTGAAAAAGCCATATTTTAACCCTCAGGGTTGTAATGTAAAGTCCATTCAGACTCCTTCGCGGCTTCATCTCAATTCAAATTCAACATCGATTTCATTTATCACAGTCGCAAAGATGGTTTCAGCCTCGGTTTCAGCAAATAGGGCGAAAACCGGATGAAAATTTATGTTTTAAAAGGAAAAAACAATTTTAATAGCCGTTTTGAATGTATCTGGTCGGGTGTGATGCTTTTTGACCCTATCACCGTTTTACTCATTGATCAATGCTGTGTTCTTTAGTTATATGAAATGTTGATGTTGCTGGAGAACGTGATGTGATGATTGACCAGAAGGAAACAAAAGTGGGTGGATTGACGAATAAGAAGAGTGAGGGAAGTGTTGTTTGCTGGGGATTATGCTGCACACACAAAATACACCAGACTACTGAGATAGCTGTTTATTGACAAGTAATGATAAGAAGGTTTCCAATTAAGACAACATCAAACTCAGTGATTGTGGTGACATTATATAAAAATGTTAATGATCGATGTAAGAATGCCCTTTGGCCTTTATGAGCGGGAGGAGGAGAGGGAAGGAGAGTTTGGGTTCGGAGTCGCAAAGGTGGGACAGAGTCGGGAGGGGTAGGTTGAGACTTTGAGGAGGGGTGGTTGAGGACTTTGAGGGGGGAGGGGATTGAGAAGTTATGCTGGGGATTGAAGTCCATGCGTTGGAAGGGGTAGGTTGAGTACTTGGGTTTTACGAGGGCAAGGTTTAGGACTTGGGGTTTTGGGGTGGGTGGGGGGAGTGGGGGAGTTGAGAACTTCGTCACATTGCATGGATGTTCCACGGGTACCGGCTCGTTTGTAATAATAATAATATCAACGTTAATGTTTTGCAATAACTTTAATAATTATTATTAACGCATTATCATTCTGCCATTATTGGACGTACTTGATTAATTTGTGGTCGTTATAAATTTTACTTCTCGTCAGTGTGCAGACAAGCAAATCATAGCGTATACACCGCCCAGGTGCAAATATACATGTACACGTGCAATTTGACGGATTTTCCTCAGGCGAGTATAAACAATGCCAGTGACAGTTAAGAATGGGATTATGCATCGAATAAAGGTCACAATTGGGCCATAAGGGTGTTGTTAGCAATATTGCATGTCACACATGAAGCCATGGCCAGGAGAAATCACATATGAGGTCCCAGGATATGTTATAAGAAATCCATATACATTATAAAGTGTACGTATAGTCTGATGACGACAAAAATTCGACAGGCAATGGGATATATCATACATGTGTGAAAACCAATTTACGCAACTTCATTAGCTAAAGATCACTGCGGCCTACCTCGAGCCTTAGCAAGTCAAGACGGCTCCGATCTGTTAGTCTGTGGGGGACGCGATAAGCATGGAATGCCTCAAGGATGTCGGCTTTCCTTCAAATTTACTTGTTTATTGTTACGTACATAACAGTAGCAACTGCGTAAAAAGGTAATCATACATATTGGACAGAATTGACTGAATAGTTTGTTATAATAATTTTTACTTGTTTAATTTTTCCATTTGTATGCAGCACAATGCTGTGGGGTAGCATCATTCCACAATTTTGTTGAGATAATGAAGAAGTGAAATGCCATGATGTAGGAATGCCCTCTTGCTTTGAAGAAAGGGAATAAATTGGGAGGGAAAGAGAGAGTTGGGGCTGGGAGGGGAGGCTGAGGACTTATGGTTGGGAGGGGAGGCTGAGGACTTATGGTTGGGAGGGGAGGTTGAGGACTTATCATTGGGAGGGGAGGTTGAGGACTTGAAGTCACATTTTGTATTAGTGTACGTGGAATTTCGTACGTGGCAGTACAGTACCTGCTTGTGATACTATCATGTGAGAAGTGTTTGTTTGTTTGTGTTTGATTTCTATGCACTCCTCAAGGTGTGCAGGATGGAATGAGTTGAAAACTGGCGGTTGACCTCGGGGTGTGCCCGTGGGGGGTTGAGGGGTAATTGGTTCACGAGCGCCAGCCAGTGACCACTATATTTGTGATGTCTGTGTGTGTCTGTTGGGTAGTCGATCTAGTCGAAAAATAAAATGTTTGAGATTTTTTTTCTACCCTTATCATCAGTATTTCCGTCAATATGTCTGTTGGGTAGTCGATCTTGTCGAAAAAAAAAAATTGAGATTTTTTTTCTACTCATCAGTATTTCTGTCGATATGTTGGGTAGTTGATCGAGTCGAAAAAAATTTTTTTGACATTTTATTTTCTACCCTTATTATCAGTATTTCCGTTGATATGTTTGTCCGTCTGTTGGGTAGTCAATCTAGTCGAAAAAAAAAAACTTTTGAGATTTTTTTGTTTTTGTTTTTGTTTTGTTCGACCCTTATTACACTGAACAACAAATTTCAAAATTTTTTTTTACTGGAGATGTGTAAAGTGATTAAGACTAATTTGGGTACGCTGATTTCAAAAATCATAACCGTTTTGCTGTATCACGTCAGGATTTTCAGGAACAGAAATATTCCCATTGCCTAGAAGTCAGGATTTCAATGAAATTTACATATGTCTTTAACATGTCTATTTCGTACAATTGTTGTTAACTTGTGTTATATTTCTTTCTTTCAGATAAAGATGAGTAGGCGTTCCTGTACCAATCATCCTGACAACTTCTGTTATGTCTGTGGTCGGTATACCAAAAAAGATCAACAGCGAAGTATATCTACAGCAGTGAAAATGAAGGCCGCCTACTTTCACTACTTCGGGTGTAAGGTGGGGGACCAAGAACAGAGCTGGGCACCACACATCTGCTGCACAAGCTGTCACACAACCTTGACTCAGTGGTTGGTGGGCAAGAGCGCGAGCATGCCATTTGCGGTGCCCATGATATGGCATGAGCCGCAGAATCATCATGATGATTGTTATTTCTGCTGCACAAGCATCGCCGGCTTCAACAAGAAGAATAAAGGTCACATCAAGTACGCTGACTGCGTCTCTGCTCGTAAACCTGTGCCTCATGATGACGAGAACCCCGTTCCAACACCTCCAGCTGATCAGAACATAGCTGTAAGCAGTGGTGAAGAGGATGGTGATGATGAACCTTTTGAACCCGACACTCAAGAATCACACCTTCTGAACCAGGGAGACTTAAATGATCTTGTAAGAGATCTCTCGCTGTCAAAGGCGAAGGCAGAGCTGCTTGGATCAAGGCTGCAGCAGTGGAATCTACTTGAACCTAACACCAAGATATCCTTGTTCAGAGCACGTCACAGAGACATGGCTGAGTTCTTTGAGATGGAAGACACGATGACATTCTGCAGTGACATCAACGGTCTGTTGAAAGAACTTGGGTGTGATCACGATCCTGCAGACTGGCACCTCTTCATCGACTCGGGGAAGAACAGCTTGAAGGCTGTTTTGCTCCACAATGGCAACGAGAAACCATCAGTCCCACTGGCTCACGCGTTCGGCATGACAGAGACCTATGAGACTATGCGGCAGCTGCTTGATTCCATCAAGTACAATGACTTCAACTGGCACATCTGCGGAGACTTGAAAGTGGTGGCGCTGTTGTTAGGGCTGCAGTCAGGCTACACGAAATACATGTGCTTCCTTTGTCTCTGGGATAGCAGAGACGACAAGAATCACTGGACGAAGAAAGATTGGGAAGAGCGAAAAGAGCATGTACCTGGTCGACACAACGTGAAGCATGTCGCCCTTGTCGACCCAGCCAAGGTTTTCCTTCCACCACTCCACATAAAGCTCGGCTTGATGAAAAGTTTTGTACGGGCAATGGATCTGAATGGGCGTGGGTTTTTTGCAGACAAGCAAAAACCTCAAGGAAAAGTTTGGCAACACCTTGTCGGAGGCCAAGATCAAGGCTGGTGTCTTTGTTAGACCGCAAATCCGACAGATTATGAAGGACGAAACTTTTCCGACAACTCTAAACCCCAAAGAGCTGGCAGCGTGGAGGAGCTTCAAAGCTGTGACGGACAACTTCTTGGGGAACGAGCGCGCGGACAACTATGAAGAAATAGTGCAGCAGCTGCTGGAGTCCTTCAGGAAACTTGGCTCCAGGATGTCCCTGAAAATCCATTTCCTACACCAGCACCTGAACTTCTTCCCTGACAACTTGGGAGCAGTCTCGGACGAGCACGGCGAGCGATTCCACCAAGAGATTTCACTCATGGAGACGCGTTACCAAGGGCGGGACAACCCGAACATGATGGGCGATTTCTGCTGGTTCCTGCATCGTGAAACTGACACAGAGCAGCACAAACGCAAAGCCAAATGCCTAAAGCATTTTTAATTACATTCTAGTGGAGTTTTTCTGTAATTTCTATAATTTTGAAGCATTCATGATGAAATAAATGAATAAATGAATTTTTGTAAATTTCATTGAAATCCTGACTTCTAGGCAATGGGAATATTTCTGTTACTGAAAATCCTGACGTGATACAGCAAAACGGTTATGATTTTTGAAATCAGCGTACCCAAATTAGTCTAAATCACTTTACACATCTCCAGTAAAAAATTTTTGTTGTTCAGTGTTATCAGTATTTATTTTGCAGTAATCCGTTAATACAATGGCGATTTCGATGTAACTTGGTTGGTAGGTTCATACCATGACCTAGTTGCGTGCAAATGAGAACCGTTGCTATGGACACCACCGTTGCCTAGCAACGGGACTTTGAAATTTTTGAAAAATCATAAAAAAAATTATTTTTTCGAAAATCAAAAATCGGGCCACGAGCGACTGTGGGCAGTACATTCAGCCATATTGTCAAAGATTTCCAGCCGGATCCTATGAAAACTGTCGGAGAAGATAGACTTTGAATGAACCCTGGTCGAAAACAATAAAAAAAACGAAGTTCGTTATTTCTCAGAGACGATGAGTCAGATATACATGAAACTGGTATGGTAGGTTCATGGTATGTCCTAGTTATGTGTGACAAAAAACCGTTGCTATAGACCCCTCCGTTGCCTAGCAACGGCCGACTATCCATGTCCGCCAACTGGCTTGTCTGTTGGGTAGTCGATCTAGTCTAAAAAATTTTTTTTGAGATTTTTTTGACCACTTTAAAAGGCCGTTGCTATGCCGTTGCTTGGGCCCGGTGTCCCATATTCGAAAGCACATGATTCCCAGAAATATTGGTCCTACCTACCAAATTTCATTGGAATCGGTTGAGTGGTTTAGCCCCTCGGCTTGACCAAAGTTTCGCGGACAGACAGACAGATGGAAATGTCCAGAATAAGGGTGCTCTAAGAACAGCCAACAGACAAACAAGCCGGTAGGTGGACATGGGTAGTCGGCCGTTTTTAGGGGGTAGTTGGATTAAAAATCTATCTTCTCCGAGGGAATTGATTGAATGGAATGGGTTCTTTGGTATTTGAATAGCAAAATGAATTATCTAAAACGTGTCGTTGTCTGATTTTTCATTTTCGTCCCAAGGTCAAGGTCACAAGGTCAAAAACTTAGAAAATTACGAATTTTGACATAAAAATCATACGACCGCCCAAACTTTGAGAGCTAGGATGACAATATTTTTATGCATAATCTTGAGGTCATTCCCCACCTAAAGTCTTGAAACCATTTTGCTCTATCTCGAACGCCTTGCCCGTGGCACCCCCTTCAAGTTTGTTTTTACGCCAATTTCGTTAAAGTATGGATAATCCGAGGAGTGCGAAATGCCATATAGCCTATATGATGTTATATTGTTCCTGGAATGTTCCAGAGGAAGTTTTGCACCAAAGGTCATAATCCTTGATCTTTAACCTTTAAAGGCCACAAAGGTCAAATTTTCAAAGTTGTTGGAATCGAACTGGGTTTTCGACCTTCTTCGACGAACTAACTCCAATAAGCTATAGCACGTATCCTGTTTCCTTATTTTAATGTCCACAACATTGTTTTGTGACCTTTACAGGTTATGCAAAGGTCAAATTTTGAAAGTTGTTGAACGAAACCGGGTTTTCGACATTTTGCAGCTCATAACCTGTCACTCGTACCACATCATGTTGATCATTTTTATAACTCGGTCAAAATTATCACATTGTCCCATCCTTGACTTCTGAAACAATCTACATCGTCAAATACCGCATGTGAACCATTGTCGTCTTCAGACTTGTTTTTTTTTTTTTTTAATCATAATCCGAAGGGGTTCAGGATGTGGGGTAGGAGGGGACCACAATTCTCTCTCTGTAAATGTGTCTAGCGTAGTGCAGCTCCAGTGGAAGGGGGTTAAGTCAAACAAAATCAGCAAATTCAATTGTCGTCGTCGTTGTCATTATCTCGTTTCGGTAAAAACAATGGACAGCATCATTGTGGGGGAATTTTCCTATCTGTAAGGACACGTTCTTCCATAGTAAGGTA
>NC_140963.1:76502619-76552619 GCF_056783735.1 Eptatretus burgeri | reverse complement strand
CGGACGTAGTGCAGCATGTTGACATCCTCTTGCTGATGTCCAGATGGCTTCACTGGCAAATACGCCCTGCTCAAGGTGTCAGCCAAGTACATTTCTTTGCCTGGCCTGTATTGAATATCCACCTCGTATGGCTGCATCTGCAGCATCCTCTGCAAGTGTTTTGGAGCTCGAGCTAAATCCTTCTTGACAATAATTTCTAACTGTCTGCGATCTGTGTGCACTCTCACCTTCCGGCCATAAGTATACGAGTGGAACTTCTCGAGCACGAACTATACGGCCAAAAGTTCTTTCTCAATTTGCGCATATCTAGTTTCTACATCAGACATGACCCTACTGGCAAACGCAACTGGCTGACCATGTTGGAGTAGCGCAGCACCAAGTCCGATGTCAGAGGCATCTGTTTGAAGGGTGAGCTCAGTCTGTGGGCAATAGTAACGTAGTACGGGCTGTGCGGTGATGAGTCGCTTGATCTCAGAAAGTGCATTTTCATAGACTTCTGTCCAGTGCCAGACAATAACTCTCTGAGTTAGTTGTCTTAGTATAGAGGCTGGCAGAGGTCACTTAGCTTTGGCAGAAACTTGCTGAAGTACACAACAAATCTGAGGAAGCGACTACTGCTGGGACGTCCATCGGCATAGGCATCTCCACTACCGCTTGCACTTTCTGAGGGTCTAGCTTCACTCCCTTCTTCATAAGTAAATGCCCTAGATAGGAGACTTACTTGTGACTGATGCAGTTTCGTTTTCTCGGAGTTTAAACGCAATCCTTTCAGTCTGCACCACTCGAAAAACAGGATGAGCTTCCGATCATGGTCAGCTCATACTTCCTCATCCATTCTTCCTTCCTCGTACAACAACATGTCATCATGAACGTCTGCTATTATAGCTGGGTAGGCCCTCCAAGGCCTGATCAACATGCCTCCGGAATACTTCTGGTGCAGATTTAATTCCAGTGGTACCGACCGAATGGTGTATTGAATGTTGTCAGATAGGAACTTGGCTCCTCTAACTGCACATGCCAGCGACCTTTTTCATGTTGAATGTGCTGAAGATACGTGTGTTCTGCAAATCCGGCAGGATATCATCAGTTACCGCCATTGGGTAATGACTCCGCATGACAGCAGTGTTGAGGTGTTTCGGATCAATGCATATCCTCAATTTTCCTGTAGATGGTTTTATTACAGTTAACATACTGTTCACTCATGGGGTTGGCACTGTCACCAGTATGATGATCTCCAGCCCTCCAAAATGGCTGAGTTCTTCCTCGAGCCTGGAACGCAGTGCTACTGGAACTCTGTGTGGTGGATATACGACTGGTTTGACGCTGGGGTCAGTCTCGATATGATACTCCCCTTCCAGCAGTCCAGTGCCGGTGAAGATGTTGTTGCGGTTCTGCAAAACCGCATGCCTTTAAGGCAATGGCACCCAACATACAGTGATCCCCAGGCAGTTATTTTGTTAGTCTCCGTGCAGTTAGACCTTCCCATCATGTCTAGTGGGTTAACGGGACGAAGTGTGTTGCGTGGGTCTTTTCACTCGGTCTATTAACTATATATCTGTCTCCTATTCTGATTTGTAAACCAGCCCTTTCCTTTTAGCCATGGTACAAATCAAGCAAGCAACCACCTCTGTTTCACCTCTGTATCACCCCTTGTACTTCTGTATCACTACAATTTGACACTATACAGAGGAGTACTGCACAACTTGGGCTGCCCTCGGACCGTGCAAAGCGGGGCCGAGAAACCGACATTAATAGCTCGAGGGCATCTCGTCGGAGATGTTCCGGGTGAGCACACAGGATTGATATGACCCTCGTCCAGTCGGCAGAACATGGCAAGACAGGGGCGGCAAGGAGGGGTTGCGGGAAGGGCGATCCAGGAGTTTGGTACGGGGCCCTGGTGTGCATCTTGGCTCATGAGAAGGGACCCCATGGGTGGCAGGTGTGCATTGCTATTCAGCCTGCACTTGGAGCACGTCCAGGGCCGGGGTGTCAGCTCATCCCCTCCCGTTGAGTCAAGAGCTCTGGGCTGTGGTGAGCCGGATAGGCAAATGAGACCGTTTCCAGCCATGACAGCCTGGCAGGGCATGGCTAGGGCCGCTGTGGCCCAAATGAGGAGAGGGATTCAGGTCACAGTGCATCGCCTTCGGGTCGTCACCCCACCCTTCGCCAGGGGCTTATAAAAGGAGGAGCGCGGAGCCGCTCGCTCTCTGCTTCACCCTCTTCTTCTCTGCTCCTCTCGGCTCTGTGTTGGCTGCTACTCGTTGCCTCCGCCCTTTGCTGGCTCTTCACTCACGGTTGGTGTGCGACTGAGACGTGCTTATTCCTGAGGACCAGTGCAGAGTGGAAGTTGCCACGTACCCTGGCAAAGTGACTAAGCTGGAGATAACACGCCAATTCTCGAGGTAAGAACGCTTAAGCGGAGCATCCCACAGAGGTACACACTACACTAGCACACCTATACATGACTAGGTTAGGGATCTTTCACCTCACACATCTTCTCTCCTCTCTCTCTTTCCACCCCTCTATCTCGTCCCCTTTGGATGCATAAAAGAGCATCATGACTGACTCGCAATCCCATTTTTCTCTGGCACGACACCACACCGCCCATATTGCACTACACCACACCTCCCACTCCCACAGCTTAGATACCAGTATTTTTCCCTCCTACCTCTCCCTAAGCGTACTGGGTTGCATTGGTCTACCGACCGCACCAGGTATTGCGAGGCCTTTTTTCCTCACCTGCTATCTTTCTTTCTGGCTATCTAATCTTCCTTGGGGTTGTGTTTGTGTGTGTGTGTGTGTGTGTGTGTGTGTGTGTGTGTGTGTGTGTGTGTGTGTGTGTGTGTGTGTGTGTGATGGCACCTGTCGTAGCATAAATTAAGATTGTTGAAGTTCTAACAAGATAAGTCTGCTCTGTGACTGCTTTTGTAAATTGCTTGCCTTTTGCCGCACCCCACAAATTCCTTGCTATCCCCTGCTGTACATACGAATAAACCCAATTCACTGTGCCACATACGTTTTCCTCGCTTCATAGTAAATAAATGCTTTGAAAGGAAATGTTCCCAGCTCGTTTTCACCTTTTCCTTCATTGGCCAGCATGGTTCGTATTCCAGATTAGCTGGGACGTTATCCCCCAACAATCTGTTTTTCTAGCCGGTACGTCCTTGGCAGTTACGCTCGGCTGCATCTGATCCAGTAAGGTGTTCTGTTTTGAATAAGGCGAACCAAGGGCATGTCCCCCGGTAATTAAACCACGTGACCTTTCGGTAAACGGTATCAGACTGAGGACCCTGAGTCACGTGGTCGAGTTATTGGCGTTTACGGTCGATTCACGACCCGCCGTGTCACAAAGTTATTCGTGTGCGACGGCCTGCGATTCCGGAAAGTCTGGTGGGAACCCAAGGTAGCTTTCTCCCTCGTGGTATTCTCGCCCCCGACTCAAGGTCAGCAACAATATCACCATAGCATTCCATCACATTATCAAGTGTCAACGATTTGTTGGGAGGATTTGTTGCCAGTGCGCGAGCTTGGTGGCAGATATTTTCCTGTCGGATCTCAATTAGCTGGAGTTGCTGGGCTGTGTGGCTCCCCAGTATCGGTGTGCATTCCTGTTCCAGGATAACAAACTGAATATGATAGCGCTTGCCATTCCTGGGATTTATGAGTTGTATATGACAGCTGCCTTTTGGTTTAGCTTTCGTCTTGTTGAAGAACACCAGTGTCTGATCCGTTGGCTTGATTTGATAATCCAGACCCATGAGGTATTTCATTGACAGAACGTTACATGTTGCTCCACTGTCCAGTTGGAACCTGACGATCTTCCCATGCATGGTCATGTTCGCAAATATCTGTTTGGGATATGCTGTCTGCACTTTGTTGACATGCTCCATCGGACCCAAGGTTTCTGGAAGCAATGAGACAGTCAGGACATCCTCCTCGGGTTGCCTCTGCTGCACAACCAGCCTGCTCTCTGATTCTACAGAGCTGATAAATTGTGTACTCCCCTAGGGAGCTTCTCTCCACAATATCTGCATGACTTCTGGCATCACTGTGGTTATTTGCTGTTAGCCCGTTGTGGTTGCTGCTGTGTTTGACGTGCTTTATGTGGTCTGCATGCTCTGTGCTGCATGGCATGAATCAATGACTCCATTGGAGTCTCAATCTTTTGTACCCGCTGCTTTGAGAGTTCAGTGGCTCTGCATAGCTGGGAAGAGGAGATTGGGACCATACTCTGTACACAGCATTGGTGCTGCCTCAGCAGTCTCCTTGGCTCTTGGGCACAATCCTGGACGGGTCACCACTCCGACCTAGTATACCAGCATGCTGCCACTCATTTTGCCGACCTCGGAAGGATGACAGGCCGAGTTAACCCCACCTGGTATTAATTCAACAGCTGAGCGGGATTTGAACTCAGGACCCTAGGATCCAAAGCCTGCTCCCCTAACCATTAAGCCAACACCAGGCATGCATAGCTGGGGTCATCTTGGAAGGTCCAGATCAGCTTCCCTGAGCAGCCGTTCATGCTGTGCTCCATCTGCAATGCCACAAATTATCATATTACCATGATCCCAAAGCTGCACTGGTCACACCACTACATCGATGTGAAGGATGCTGCACCCATCAAGCATGCAGTACATTGCAAGGGGGGGGAACTGTGAGGATATGTCAGAAGACCTGGACAAAATGTTGGAGACCAAGGTTATCTCCCCTTCATGTAGTGGTGGACTTCCCCAGTGATGCTTCTGGAGAAGAAGGATGGAAACACGTGATTTTACATGGACCATTGCAAATCCGCATCACTGTGGTGGTGGGTGATGCTTCTCTAGTATTACTCTTCGGGGAAACCTTGGATTCACTGACACGGGTGCAGTTCTTCTTCATGCTCAACCTCGCACTTCAAGGTCAGCCAAATATTGCCTTTACGACACACCGTGGACTCTTTAAGATCAACATAATGCCATTTTGGTTGACTAATGCACCTGCCACATTCTAACGTCCCATGGAGTGAGTGTTAGCCTAGCTGCAATTGGAGGTATGTTAGTGTACCTGGGTGACATGAAAATTTTCAGTTGAACTGCATCAGCGCACTGCCAGTTGGTGCAGTTGATGCTCCACCGCCTCGTAGCAGCTGGATTATGCCCTCCAAGTACAAGCTCTTAAGGGACAAGTGGAGATTTTTGGGACATGTGGTGAGCAATGTGAGCATAGCCACCGACGAAAAAAATGTGTAAGCAGTGAATCATTAGCAAACTGCCCCCATAATGCCATGGAACTGTGGCAGTTTGTTGGCCGAGCCTCCTATTACCGGAGGTTGTGAAAAGCTTTGCAACCATTGCAAAATCAGCTGCATGAGCTGACAGGGAAACGAGTACCATTCATCTATTCTGAAGCATGCCAAAAAACTTTTGAGACCTTCAAGAAATGCTTGACAATCACGATAGTACTGGCTTTTCCACTGTTCAATGAGCAATTCATGATGAACACCAATGCCAACGGCACAGATTGGGAGTCAAGCTGGCTTGGAAAGATGAGAAAGGATAGGAGCAGGTAGTGGTGTATGTCAGCTGAGTGTTGAACATGGCGGAAAATAATTACAATGCCGAAAATCTGTCGCCTGGACAGACCATGTGGCCCTGCAGTCACTGCACAATTTTCAAAGACCCCACTGGACAGGTTCTACGATGTTTGGAAATTATGCAGGTATGCGTGCTCAAGGTGGACATCACCTGGGATAGGCTCATCAGAATGTGGATGCCCTGTCCAGAAAGGTACTGTGAGAAAATGGGGCTGAATCGTTGGTGGCCACCCTTGGACAGGAGGCCCCTCCAACTTGCACGTGGCCATTGGACCTGTCAGGCTATGAGCTATAAGAGGGCCTGGCCAGGGATTGGGTGCTGCAGAGCTATGGAAAGGCTTGCATGAGGAGATATGGGTTCCCCTGCATCCTTAAGCAAAGTTGACTGCTCAGCTATGAGTGGCTAGCAAAGCCATTAAGGTGAATTGCCAAGGTGAATGGTATGCTGAAGCTTTGTCAAACTTACTGCTGCTGAAGCTGTGCCTTAGAATGCTGAACGTGAGTTATGGATGACTCAATGGCCGGTGATTGTGCTAAACACCAGACCAATGGCTGCCTGAGTAAACAAGTGTTCTGGCCGTGGATGAACTAAGACATGCAGCGTTGGATTTACAGGTGCCCTGAATGCCTCCAGATGAAAGTTTCCCCAGTGTCGTCCAAGTGGGTACTACTGCAGCCCCTAAAAATAACGTATGACAAGTCTGCAGATGGCGATGGTTCACGAGCAATGTAAATGGTTCGCCTTTTTATTTTTTGATCTTCGAGGGGACGCCACGGGCAAACTGGCGTGAATCGGGAAAAACGTAAATGATGAAAGTTGTAGTACTTCAAGAGCACTACTTGCATACCAACTTTCATTGGAAACAGTTGAAAACCCCAGGAGCTCGATGCCCAATTTATTGATTTTTTTTGACATTTTCTAAGGTCGTGACCTTGTGACCTTGACCTTGGGACGAAAATGAAAAATCGAGCTCTGTGGGGCTATGCAGGTGCCATTGGGCTAACCAAATACCGAAACCCCTGCCAGATTCGACAAACCCCCAAGGAGAAGATGCAAATTGAAATCGGCTACCCCCTAAAAACACGTTTTTTGGGCGTGGCTCCGCCCATTCTCAGGAAAACACAACTAGATCATGAAATAAACCTCCCACCAAAATTTTATCAAGATCGGATCAAAACCCACGGAGCTATGCTCGGGACAGACAGACAGACACCCATAACGAATATAGTGGTCACTTACTGACTCGTGAACCAAAACTTCGTGGGTCCAGACATTGTGTGGCAACTACCAATCACTGTGGAGGGAGGGGTAATGACCAACTTGAAGGAGTGTGGGAGGGAGAACTGGTATATCTTGGTGGCTATGGTGGGGGAGAGGGCGGATTTAAGGCTTGAGTGTGGGGAGGGGATTGATGCCTTTGGGTCGAGAGGGGCAGGGTGAGGGGTTGGGGTTGGGGAGAGAGAGAGCAAAGATGAGACAGAGTTGGTAGTGGGAGGTTGAGGCTTTTTTTGCTGAGTTGTCAAAATTGCATGTGTGAGTTTATTCACAACAAAAATTTAATTGTGTGTGTGTGTGTGTGTGTGTGTATGTGTGTGTGTGTGTGTGTGTGTGTGTGTGTGTGTGTGTGTGTGTGTGTGTGTGTGTGTGTGTGTGTGTGTGTGTGTGTGTGTGTGTGTGTGTGTGTGTGTGTGTGTGTGTGTGAGTGTGTGTGTGTGTGTGTGTGTGAGTGTGTGTGTGTGTGTGTGTGTGTGAGTGTGTGTGTGTGTGTGTGTGTGTGAGTGTGAGTGTGTGTGTGAGTGTGTGAGTGTGAGTGTGTGTGTGTGTGTGAGTGTGTGTGTGTGACGTGAGTGAGTGTGTGTGTGAGTGTGTGTGTGTGTGACGTGAGTGTGTGTGTGTGTGTGTGAGTCTGTGTGTTTGTGTGAGTGTGTGTGTCCGTGAGTGTGTGTGTTTGTGTGTGCGAGTGTGAGTGTGTATGAGTGTGTGTGTGAGAGTGTGAGAGTGTGTGTGTGTCTGTGTGTGAGTGTGTGTGTGTGGGTGTGAGTGTGTGTGTGTGCGTGTTAGTGTGTGTGTGAGTGTGTGTGTGTGTGTGGTTGGGTGTTTGCGTGTGTGTGTGAGTGTGTGTGTGTGTGAGAGTGTGTGAGTGAGTGTGTGTGAGTGTGTGAGTGTGTGTGTGTACGAGTGTGTGTGTGTGTGAGTGTGTGAGTGTGTGAGTGTGTGTGTGCGTGTGTGTGCGTGCGTGTGTGTGTGTGTGTGTGTGAGTGTGTGTGTGTGTTTGACTGTTTTGGGGAGGGGGGGTACATGTAATCACCCTGTGGTTAATGTGCTATTGCATTCTCTGTGCGAGTATTCCTGCAGGATCGACCGAGATCGCCCGCAAGGAGGAGCTGTACACCTGCTATATGAAGCGCTCATTACAGGGGCCATGTCAAGAAAGACCTGCAGGTTTCACTGGGCTCTTTGTTACGTGGTGCAAAGTAAATAATCCCTCTTGAATTCTCGGTGTTCGGGTCCGTGATGTGGCTTAACACAGTTAAATAAATAAATAAATAAATAATGAATGAATGAATGAATGAAATCGGACGAATCGGTTCATTTAATTGTGGGAAATGGTTTCTCGTTTGTCACAAAGCAAAAGCTGAAGTGAATCGAGTCGGTGAGTCCGGCACTCCGGTTTTATCGCGGCCATGTGGATGTGACACCAGAGTCATGGGCGGATCGGCCCGTTTGCTCTTCCCCGATTCGCTCCCATGCCAACCAGGGCCGGCCCCTGTTCTCTCTTTTGCCCTCTTGGCATGCGGACAGCCCGGTTCGGTTCTGGATCTGACCGTTCCCGCTCACGTTCCCTCTGCCGCTCCGTGCTGCGGGGTGATTGAACATGGAATGCGGGTGAGTCTGACACACGCACAGAACGTGCTCCTTCTGCCTTTCCGATTGTCCTCCTGAAGGTGCGAGCCGTGTGATGCCCCGGCTGTGTGTGTGTGTGTGTGTGTGTGTGTGTGTGTGTGTGTGTGTGTGTGTGTGTGTGTGTGTGTGTGTGTGTGTGTGTGTGTGTGTGTGTGTGTGTGTGTGTGTGTGTGTGTGTGTGTGTGTGTCACGGCAGGTGGTTTCGCATCCTCGTGGTGCTGAGCGTGCTCCGGTCCCGGGACTGTCTCGCCCAGCCGCAAGGTGAGGCGCGTGCTGTGCGACCCCACTACCCCGTGTTGAACGTCAATCGTGCGAGACGGAAAACTCGCAGCGAGCGCGGCTTTCCTTGTTAATATTCGAGCACCAGGTGTACACGTGCTGTGATGAACCGGCACGACGGGCCAAAAGGTCTTTGGCTGTGTGCCCATTCGATACCTTGTAACATCTTCTAAGTTGGACAGGGAACGCGAAGCCACATTTTTCCGTTTTGTGCATTTGTGTAATGTGCTGTGTACCCATACTGTGTGTACTCATGTGCTATTTATATACTGCACCTGAAATATGCCGTGTGTAAATGCTGATTTACCATTTTTGTACTTTATTTTTACATGAGCACCATTCACCATTTAATAATTAATTTACACATCTTTATTTTTACATGAGCACCATTTACCATGTTATACTTCATTCACACATCTTTATTTTTACATGAGCACCATTCACCATTTAATAATTAATTTACACATCTTTATTTTTACATGAGCACCATTTACCATGTTATACTTCATTCACACATCTTTATTTTTACATGAGCACCATTCACCATTTTATAATTTATTTACACATCTTTATTTTTACATGAGCACCATTCACCATTTTATACTTCATTTACAAATCTTTATTTCCACATGAGCAAATTTCACCACTTTATACTTCATTTACACATCTTTATTTTTACATAAGCAAATTTTACAATTGTATGCTTCATTTACAAATCTTTATTTCCACATGAGCAAATTTTACCATTTTATACTTCATTCACACATCTTTATTTTTACATAAGCAAAATTTACCATTTTATACTTAATTTACACATCTTTATTGACACATACTCAAGATGTACCATGTTGTACTTCATTTACACATCTTTGTTGACAAACTCAAAATTTACCGTTTTATACTTCATTTACACATCCTTATTTTGACATAAGCAAATTTTACCATTTTATACTTCATTCACACATCTTTATTTTTACAAAAGCAAAATTTACCATTTTCACAAGGAAATTGCACAGGTGGAGGCCATTCAGCCCATCATGCCTGTGCCACATCAACACCACACCAATTTATCACCACAAGATCACAATAAGAAAATGCAATTTTTAAAAGTTTTTTAAAATTAAGTGTTTTTTTGGGGGGTTTAATTTAATTTATTTATTTTTCCTTCTTTTCAGGGGAGTGGACATGGACTTGGTTAAAAAATAAACACACACATCAACCACACAACACCCCTTGACAAGATCCCCACCAACAGCACTGAACACATGCACACAATCACCCATCATTGCTCAAACTATCTAAAAGTCCAACCAACATCCCAATACCCCTCTATCTCCAGCCTGTATCTCACTGAGCTGCGACAGCTCGTGACTCGTTGGAGACACAAAATTGCGATAAAATAGCGATAATTTTCACTTGGAATCACACTGAATTTATTTTTGCGTATGTCTCACGAATATCTCACATTTGCGTATGTCTCACGTCATTGAGAACAAATTGCGATATAATTACGAAACTCTCAGGGGTCCCAGGACAGATTATCATTTTTTCTCAAATCAGTCACAATTTAGTTTCATAGGTCGCCAATCCCTCACAAAGTTGTCTCACATTTGTCGCACCTTCTGACTCATGGAAACTAAATTGAGAAGGGTTCGAGACTGGTTCGAGACAACCGCGACGACTCTGCGACTATTTTGAAAGAAAATTTGTCGCACGAATTTTTTGAACATGTTCAAAATTCAAGTGACACCAGAGCGACGTCCTGCGACTCGCGCGAGGAAATTGAGAACCACCGCGAACGTTTCGAGACATTTTGGAGAATCCCGTTCGCATTTTGTCATGAGCTGTCGCAGCCCAGTGAGATACAGGCTTAACTTCCAGGTACCCATCTAATCCTAATTTAAACTTATCTACTGTTTCTGCTGATGCTACATTTCCAGGGAGACCATTCCATGCATTAACTACTCTCTTAGTAAAAGTCCCCTGCTTTACTACCGTCTTAACTCTCCCCTTCTTTACTCTCAGGCTATGGTCCCTGATCCTATCACTGTCCGTTCTGTTGAATAATTCATCTGCACTCAGTACATCTAACATCTCTATCATATCTCCTCATAACCACCATCTTTCTTGTGTATAAAGCCCTGTCTCCTTTAGCCGCTCCTCAGAGCTGAGTCTAGCGAGGCCCGGAATCAATCTAGTAGCCCTGCGCTGAACCCTCTCTATGGCATCTATGTCCTTCCCAAGGTGTGGTGACCAGAACTGCACACAATATTCTAGATGTGCCCTCACTAAATTCCTGTGTAATGTTAACATTTTATTTTTCCTTCTTTTGATTTAAAAATGATCCACCTCCTCAAACAGCCTAAAACCCCATTTGCTTTACCAAAAGCTGCCTGGCACTGTGCTGCCTGCTTACCTCCCGTATCTATTACCACCCCCAGATCCTTCTCCTGTGTGGCACGCTCCAAAATTACCCTTTCCATCCTGTAATCTCTATTTTCATTGTTCTTTCCCATCCCCAACACCTTACACTTGCTCAGGTTAAATTCCATCTGCCAATCTTTTGCCCAATCTATGCAAGTATCAATACTTTCCTGAATCTGATCACCACCTCCTCTGCTATCCACCTTACCTCCAAGCTTTTTGTCATCTGCAAATTTGGAGAGCCTACACTTCACCCCACTATCCAAATCGTTGATGTAAATAATGAATAGTAATGGTCCAAGTACTGATCATTGAGGTAACCCACGACTTACATCCTCCCACTCAGCTACTCTTTGCTTCCTATCACTGAGCCAGTTTGTAATCCAATTAGCTACCTGACCAGACACTCCACAAGCCCTCACCTTAGCTAACAACATCATATGTGGTGTCTTATCAAATGCCTTCTTAAAGTCAAGATATACTATGTCCACTGCCATTCCCTCATCCACCCAATCAGAAACTGCTTCATAGAACTTTGAAAGATTTGGTAAACAAGAAAAAGAGCAATCAGAGATTGCAGACCCTTGCCAGGACTTGTTTTGTGTGGCATTTGTGCACTGGTGTGTTACGTAATTAATAAGATGCATAATTAGAACTGCCACTTTTTAACTGCTGGCAGTGATGACCGGGTACCAAAACGTCTCGCTTTGCAACTCTGCTTTGATTGGACACCTGACCCTGACCCATGACGTTTTTCATTATTATTCAGTTGAATTCAGAATGGGATTAAAATCAATTCAATTAATATAAAATCAAATGGGAGACCAAATAGGAACAGTCCTGCATTGGAGTCATCAGAAAGAAACCGAACAAGCAAAAAGCAAAGATGAAGTCATCAGGAGGAACCTGGATAGGATTCGCATTTCAGCTGCTACTCCTCTACCTTCAAACCCATCAAGGCACAGCCAAGTGAGTCTTATTCAAAAAATAAATAAATAAAAAAGATCCCACATCAAAAAATTAAATCATTCTGGCTGCCAGACCATGTGCCTAATCAAGTTGAAATTTAAAACATTTATTCCCCATCACGACTAGATCATAATTGTTAAGCTTCACTTCGATTGATTAGGCGGTTCCAGAGAAAACTTTAATATTCTTCTTCAATCAAATATGGCTCCCAAACTATGTGACCTATCAATTATTCCTCAACAAACTTATACACCAAAGGCTTGGCGAACATTTGTGTGAAGTTTCCCCCTCGATCTGTCAAGCCGTTCTGCAGAAGAAGATTTTAATTGGTTTGAGGATAAATCCAATAAGGCTGCCCAACCATGTAACCTATGACATCATATGTTGAGAACCTTTTGTTCCTCATGGATAAGCAGTCATACGTGTAAAGTTTCACCTCGATCTGTTCAGCCACTTCAGAGAAGATGATTTTTGAATGTTAAATTATTTCTTTATTTTTAACAATATAGCTGCGAAATCACGTGACTGATGACATCACCATAAATTTTCCTGTGGACCATTTTATACTGAGATTACCCTCAAAAATTTTCATACTGATCAGATGGAGCATTCTACATTTGCAATTATGACTTCATAAAGAGGGCACATCTGACGTCATAAAAAAATCACACTTATTCCCCATGAGTAGTGCTTGCTCTGTGCCAAGTTTCAATTGTTTTCTTGGTGCGGTTTCAGAGATAGAGGTTCAAAGTTTTTCCATTTTTCCAACATGGCTGCCACACCACGTGACCTATGACAATTATGATTAAAACATTCTACATGAGTAGTCACATATTTGGTGAAACTTTCGTCTCAATCCAACAAGCGGTTGCAGAGAAAAACACAAACAAACAAACAAGCAGTCAGAGACTGGTACTTAAGAAATCGTCAACTTGACCTCTGACCTTGTCTAATAAAAGCTGTCTCGAGAGAAGGTAGTGACGCAGACCAGAAGTTTCTACGATGATTCTGTACCAAACCATCAAAAATCGAATGTTTTGGATGTTTGACCTCACTGTGACCTTGACCTTTCACCGATTTTGACCAAAATCTAATCAGCGCTAGCCACCACCCTCCTGAATCACGTGGTGTAATTTGACATTGGAAGCTTCTTCTGTTCTCGAGTTATCATTTTTTGGATGTTTGACCTCACTGTGACCTTGACCTCTGACCGATTTTGACCAAAATCTAATCAGCACTAGCCATCAGCCTCCTGAATCATGTGGTCTAATTTGACATTGGTAGCTTCTTCCGTTCTCGAGTTATCTGTACCAAACCATCAAAAATCGAATATTTGACCTCACCGTGAACTTGACCTTTGACCGATTTTGACCAAAATCTAATCTGCACTAGCCATCACCCTACTGAATCACGTGGTGTAATTTGAAATTGGTAGTTTCTTCCGTTCTCGAGTTATCGTGCCTACAAACAAACAAACAAACAAACAAGCAGTCATAGACTGATACTTACAAAATCGTCAACTTGACCACTGACTTAGTCTAATAAAAGCTGTCTCGAGAGAAGGTAGCGATGCAAACCAGAAGTTTCTAAGATGATTCTGTACCAAACCATCAAAAATCGAATGTTTTGGATGTTTGACCTCACTCTGACCTTGACCTTTGATCGATTTTGACCAAAATCTAATCAGCGCTCGCCACCACCCTCCAGAATCACGTGGTGTAATTTGACATTGGTAGCTTCTTCCGTTCTTGAGTTATCGTGCCTACAAACAAACAAACAAACAAACAAGCAGTCATAGACTGGTACTTACGAAATCGTCAACTTGACCTCTGACCTTGTCTAATAAAAGCTGTCTCTTTAGAAGGTAGCGACACAAACCAGAAGTTTCTACGATGATTCTGTACCAAACCATCAAAAATCGAATGTTTTGGATGTTTGACCTCACTGTGAACTTGACCTTCGACCGATTTTGACCAAAATCTAATCAGCACTAGCCATCACCCTCCTGAATCACGAGGTGTAATTTGACATTGGTAGCTTCTTCCGTTCTCGAGTTATCTCTACCAAACCATCAAAAATCGAATATTTGACCTCACCGTGACCTTGACCTTTGACCGATTTTGACCAAAATCTAATCAGCACTAGCCATCACCGTCCTGAATCACGTGGTGTAATTTGACATTGGTAGCATCTTCCATTCTCGAGTTATCGTGCCTACAACCAAACTAACAAACAAACAAACAAACAAACAGAAACGGAAGGCATCAATATACTTATGAAATCTTTAGATTTCGTAAGTAACAAACAGACCCAAATGCATTACCTTTTCCTTCGGTGAGGCTAACAAGACCTACCTTTGGTAAACCCATGCTGACTACCATTAATCACTTGGTATATATATATATATATATATATATATATATATATATATATATATATATATATATATATATATATATATATATATTTCTTCATCTTGTCCCAAATTAATGTCTCCAACACTTTCGCCGCAACTGAAGTCAAATTAACAGATCTATAGCTTCCCAATTCTTCTCTGGATCCTTCCTTAAATAGTGGTGTTACATTTGTTACTCTCCAATCCTCCAGTACCTGTCCTGACTCCAGTGGACTATTGAAAATATCCGTTAACATCTCGCTTACCTGCTCAGCCACCTCCATCAATACTCTCAGGTGCATATTATGTGGCCTTGGAGCATTATCTACCCTAATCTATATTTTATACTTCATTTGCACATCTTTATTTGTACATACTCCATATTTGCCATTTTACACTTCATTTACACATCTTTATTTGTACATACTCATGATTTACCATATTACACTTCATTTACACATCTTTATTTGTACATACTCAATATTTACCATTTTACACTTCATTTACACATCTTTATTTGTACATACTCAATATTTACCATTTTACACTTCATTTACACATCTTTATTTGAACATATTCATGATTTACCATTTTATACTTCATTTACACATCTTTATTTATACATACTCATGATTTACCATTTTATACTTCATTTACACATCCTCATTTATACAGACTCATGATTTACCATTTTATACTTCATTTACACATCCTCATGATGTACCATTTTACAATTCATTTACACATCTTTATTTGTACATGCTCATGATTTACCGTTTTATAATTCATTTACGCATCTTTATTTGTACATACTCAATATTTACCATTTTACACTTCATTTACACATTTTTATTTGTACATCCTCATGAGTTACCATTTTATAATTCATTTACACATCTTTATTTATACATACTCATGGTTTACCATTTTATAATTCATTTACACATCTTTATTTGTACATACTCAATATTTACCATTTAACACTTCATTTACACATCTTTATTTGTACATACTCAATATTTACCATTTTACACATCTTTATTTGTACATATTCATGATTTACCATTTTATACTTAATTTACAAATCTTTATTTACACATCCTCATGATGTACCATTTTATAATTCATTTACACATCTTTATTTATACATACTCATAATTTACCATTTTATAATTCATTTACACATCTTTATTTGTACATACTCAATATTTACCATTTTGCACTTCATTTACACATCTTTATTTGTACGTACTCAATATTTACCATTTTACACTTCATTTACACATCTTTATTTGTACATATTCATGATTTACCATGTTATACTTAATTTACACATCTTTATTTATACCTGCTCATGATTTACCATTTTATACTTCATTTACACATCCTCATTTGTACATACTGATGATTTACCACTTTATATTTCATTTACACATCTTTATTTGTACAGATTCATGATTTACCATTTTATACTTCATTTATGCCTCTTTATTTATACATCCTCATGATTTACCATTTTATACTTCATTGACACATCCTCATGATGTACCATTTCATACTTCCTTTACACATGCTCATTTATACATACTCATGATTTACCATTTTATACTTAATTTATGCATCTTTATTTATACATACTCATGATTTACCATTTTATACTTCATTGACACATCCTCATGATGTACCATTTCATTTTTCCTTTACACATGCTCATTTATACATACTCATGATTTACCATTTAATAATTCATTTACACATCCTCATTTATACATACTCATGATTTACCATTTTATACTTCATTTACACATCCTCATGATGTACCATTTTATACTTCCTTTACACATGCTCATTATATATAATTTTGTACTTAATTTACACATACTCATTTATACATACTCATGATTTATCATTTTATACTTCATTTACACATCCTCATGATGTACCATTTCATACTTCCTTTACACATGCTCATGATGTATCATTTTGTACTTCATTCACACATGCTCATTTACACATGTTTGAGAATTACCATTTTATACTTAATTTACACATTCTCAAAATTTGCCATTTGTACTTTATTTACACGTGCTTAATATTTACTATTTTATACTTCACCCATGCTCAAGATTTACTAATTTATACTTCATTTATGCATGCTCATTCACACATTCCCATTGTTCATATTTCCACCTCATTAACACATTTTTCTCAGTTAATTTAAGCCTCAAACTTCTTGCACCCTCATGTCCGTTGAATGGGATGGTAGAGCTCGTTTTTAAGAACCAGACCGTCGAGGTGTCCGTGCAAACACACAACCTCATTATGTGGTGACTCACCTGGGACTTTCTCTGGTTCCATTTGGGTTTTGGGGATTTTATTATTTTTTCCCCCAAAGTGTTGGATTCAGCTCCTAAGGTGCCCCCTGTACGTTCCGAAGCGGTTGAACATTCCCGGCCTGGGCCCTGATAATAACTTCAAAGTTCAAACACAAAGTTTGAGAATTTGCGGTGAGTTTGGAGAGTCCATACTTTGAATGTGCCCATCTCCCACTCCAACACACTCTGTTGGAATGGGCTCACCAAAAAAAAATTCAGAAGCAATCTTGAAAGATGCAAACACCACTTTTCAACCGATGTGTTTCCAACCATTTCAGAGGAGTCAATTGCAAATGGTGTGCAATTGCCCTACAATCTAATACCTGCTGCTATCTTTTTAGCCCTTCAGAACCCCAAGACACCCTAAAATCCCCCAAAGACCCTTTAAGGCCCTAAGTCCCTTTAAGACTCCTCATACCCCCTCACATGTGCAGGTACTTGCACTCCTTTATTTATTTTATGTTTGGAATTGGTCAATGCTTAGTTTTAACCAAATGAGTATGAGATAGTTCATAATCAGCTAACTTGCTGTAAAAAAAATAAAAAATTCTCCTGTTATTAAGAGTACACTTGTTTTGGATAACCATTGTGCATATTAACGAAAGGTAAACTAAGTTAAATGATAGTTACAAGTATGCACATGCGTGTTGGAGCAAAGGAAACACCGGAGCACAACCAGCCACCCAATTGTGATCTCGGAAACCTTTTAAAATAAATTGCCTTGACTTGGTGACATAATGGGTCGAGCGTCTTCCCTGAGTGTAGGTGATCAGTAATTCAAACCCAAACCATGGCCCAGTTGTACCAAAGACTGTAAACATGGCAAGTGCTTCATTCATAAAGGATAGAGCACAGACCCCCCCAAAAAATCACGTTGGCAAGCAGAGCACAATCTCCGGTGGGTCTCATGGCCTCCTTCTGCGCTGAAGCTCCTTATAACAGAACTCGTATTATTTTGCTCACCGAGAACTTGTTTTGGTTTCGCTTTGCTTTCCTGTGCCATAAGTGTGGGGTAAGAAGTGCACAACTTTCTCCAGTTTGGCAAAATTAGTCTCTTTAACTTAATGAGGTAAGCTTTTTACTGTTATTACTTACCTTCACCATGTTCATGTACAAGAAACTCACAAGTCTTCCCAACAGTGAACTCGCATTTTCCTTTTTTGTGGGAATGACTGAGGAATGACAGAGATTGTTTGGGGTGATGGTGAAGCACTTCAGTTCACCATGCTAAACATAGCCCTTACATTGCATGTAGAGACCTCCTGTATATTCTTGGACCTACCTTACTTATAGCATGTGGGAGGGGAAACTTCTGCGGTGTTAAAATCTCTGCTGGTATTTTGAGACATCATGTTACTTGATACTGAACAAAACATCTGTCAACATAACGGACCAGCGGAAACACCGTTGCTCATTGGTGCTGTCGTGGACTCTGAAAGCTTTCTTTCTTGGCCTTTCAGGATAAAAACCCGTTGAGCTTTTAACCTTACCATGATCACCAAAGCGGCTTAGGAACGCAGGTATTTGGTGAAACGTGTATTTAGTGAAATGGGCAGTTTGAAGCTTTGGTCTGAAAGTCGATCGCGAAATGCCGTACAAATTCCATTTGAGGGACAATACAAAACCAGAAGGACCACCAACGGGAATGACTCTTTGAAAATGTCTCAAATAACATTTCAGCAAAGTCGATGAATTGCATCCGTCACTCATCAAACTTAACATGTATCCTGACCTTGTCTGCCCTTCCATTCCAGCCTCCATCCTAAACATTCCTAATCTCAACCTACATGGCCACTGTGCTTTATACTACCCTCAGTCGTGTGTGTGTGTGTGTGTGTGTGTGTGTGTGTGTGTGTGTGTGTGTGTGTGTGTGTGTGTGTGTGTGTGTGTTATTGGTTTGTGGAAGGGGATGGGGAATGCATAGTGAGGACAGTATGGACTATGTGTTAAACTAGGTTCGATTTACTTCTGTATTTAGGGTCTGTCAGGGGTAAGTCCTACATAATACTGTAGATAGGCTTGGACCAAACATCTGGAATGGATGAACGATATGGCAATATGGAAAATAAAATCACAATGGCTGATATGCTTTGTGGAATTTGAAAGCTGAAGAGCAAACTCCAATGATCTCCAACCTCGTAGACTTTCAATTAATCTTTTGCTAGTGTTGCTCATGACTTGTTGCAGAAAATATTGCAGATTTATGGCTTTCATGAAAAAAAAACCATCACAATCATCGTTCTCATCAGATGTCTCTCGAAAAACGCTCAGTGTTCTGTCAAAGTTTGCAAAGAAGCAACAGATTCTTTTAATGGCGAAACAGGAGTCCGGCAGGGATGCATTCTATCTCGTGTGCTCTTTGCAGCCGCAATTGATTTTGTCATGTGGCATACGGATCCCATTAAATCCCGAATTCGGTGGACCAACAGGAAACTGGGAGATCTCAACTTTGCTGATGATATCTGCCTGATAAATGATAATGTCATGGAGATGCAAGATAAAACGGTTTACTTGGCACAAACAGTAAGCACGATTGAAGAACAATAACATCACTTCAACCACACCCATCCTCAAAAATTAAAAAAGAACTGAACAACGTGACACAGTTTAAATACCTAGGCAGCAACATACAAACAGATGGAGACTGTTTTTCAGACGTTATAACGAGAATTGCAAAAGCAAGTCATGCCTTTCAAAAGTTGAGCACTCTCAGATCATCAGTGGAACACATAACTGAAATCATTCAACAGCAATATTATCTCAGTGTTGCTGTATTGGCCGGAGACATGGAGGACCAACAGACAGATTGAATGAAAACTTTTCATAAGCTTTCAGTGTAAATGTCTGCAGAGACCATCAAGCAGTTCAATTAAATCTCAAATGCAGAGGTCTTGGAAAAAGCGAACGCCCAGCCACTGACCACCATTGCGAGGAAGGGGAGATGGACATACCTGTGGCATGTCCTCAGAATGTCTGATGACGGAATGCCAAAACAAGCATGGAAATAGACCCCAATCAGGAAAGAAAAAAAGGCAGACTCAAGGGTACTTCCAAAGAACCATCTCAACCAAGGCAGGATACATTGCACACAGTGGAAGACCTGGAAAGGCTAGCCCAGGACAGAGCTAAACAGCGTCATCTTGTTTCTGTCTTATGTGCCCAATGACACAGGAATATATATTTTCTATATATGTTGTTGTTCATCTTTCGGCTGCTCCCGTTAGGGATCGCCACAGCGGATCATCCGTTATGATCCGCATACTGATTTGGCACAGGTTTTACGCCGGATGCCCTTCCTGACGCAACCCTGGTCGCCTCTTACGACACAGGGATCAGGATTTTTGGGTTTCGCCATGATTCCGGGCTGCTCTACACCCTGCCCAGTGCAGAGCCCCCGTCCTCAAGCGATCCTCCAACCCAAGCCTCCGAGTAGTCGGATTACAGGCGCACGCCACTACGCCCGGTTAATATATATTTTATATATATATATATATATATATATATATATATATATATATATTTATATATATATATATATATATATATATATATATATCAAATAGTATAGGAGGGTAATGATCTTCTCATTTATTCTTCCAATGTCAACTACTTTTGTTTTTTATACGTGTCTAACATGTTGTACCTAAATGAAATTCTCACTTTTAGCCACTGTTAATGTCTGCAGTGAAACAGATCTCAAGTTCAGCTTTGCCTGTCCATGCTGGCATTGCTACATGTATTGTGTCTTGTTGCCAAATATGCACATAGTATTACTGGCTTGGTATGAAATGCATGCACTTGCTGGAGAGAGGAGTATTTTATTTACTTCTTTTAACTTTTGTAGAAATTATTCAGAGCTGTTAGAGCTGTTATGAAAAGCTTTACACAAGGTCAAAACAGGTGTTTCTCTTCCCAATCTCTAATATTTTTGTGTAGTGTCACCGTTTTTATTTAATTTTTACTCTGCTTTTATGAACCAAAAGGCTACCTAACGGTTGGACCATGTGGTTGCATTGCATGATGGATTTGTGTGATATCAGCAGACAGATCAAAAATGAGATGTATTCTTGCTGTCAGGGTGGTATTGGTCCGTGCATAACTCATGTATGGGCAAATCTTCTCTCCTTTCATACTTTCTGAGCAGCTGTGGGAATTGATCCTGCACTGGTGATTCCAACACAACAATGCTTTCCCCATGCGACCCGATTATGAGGGTTCCCATAAGTATATACAGTGCCAATAGAAAGTCTAGACCCCCTTTCAAAATTTTCACCTTTTGCTGCCTTGTAGCCTGGAGCTAAATTGCATTAAACCAGACCTTTTACACCTTTATTTACTCATTGTAACCCACAACTTCCAAGTGAAAAACAAATTTCAGAAAATTAATTTAAAATACAAACCCAGAATATCTTGGTTAGATAAGTTACATCCCCCTTATAATAGCAATTCTAAATTATCTCAGGTGTAACCAGTCAACTTCAAAATCACACACTACATTAATTGGCCTCCACCTGTGTTAAGTTGTAGGGATTCTGATTATTTCAGGATAAAATCAGCTGTTCCTGGAGATTTACTCTACTGGGTCGTGCATTTTACAGCAAAGACTGAACCAAGAGAACCAAGGAGCGTTCAAAAGACCTCCGGGATAAAGTCGTGGAAAGGCACAGTTCAGGTCAGGCCAGGGAAGGGAGCATGCGCCAGAGAAGCTCATCGGTGCATCCATTTTTCACCAGTCCTTGCGGGGCCTCCGTCTGGCCATCCCCCAGGCAGATGCCTAGCCCATCCCCCATCTCCTTGAGGAGATGGGTATAAAATTGGTATAAAAAATATTTCAGGGGATGGGTATAGAAATATTTCAAAGGCCTTGAATATCCTTTGGAGCACAGCCAAGACAATCATTAAGAAGGGGAAGAAGTATGATACCACCAAGACCCTGCTTAGATCAGGCTGTCCCTCCAAACTGGATGACCAAGCAAGGAAGCGACTGAGCATAGAGGCCAGCAAGAGGCCAATGGCAACTTCGAAAGAGCTAAAGACCTTTATGGCAAAGACTGATCACTGTGTGCATGTGACAATATCCCCAGCACTCCACGAGTCTGGCCTGTATGTAGGGTGGCAGGAAGAAAGCTATTACTCACAAAAGCTCAACTTGAGTCCCATTCAGGTTTGCAAAAATCCACTCTGAAGATTCTGAGGCCATGTGGTAAAAATTTGTGGTCTAATGAAACAAACATGGAACTTTTTGTCCTAAATTCAAAATGTTATGTTTGGTGCAAACCCAACACAGCGCATCACCCAAAGTACACCACTATGTTACTGTGAAGCATAGTGGTGGCTGCATCATGTTATGGGGATGTTCTCATCAGCAGGCACTGGGGCACTTGTCAGGATAGAATGGTAAATGGATGGAGTGAAATACAGAAAAATCCTGGAGGAAATCCTGCTGCCCTCTGCAAGGAAGCTGAAATTGGGACTGAATTTCACCTTTCAGCATGACAATGACCCGAAGCACACATCAATAGCTACACTGGAGTGGCTAAGGAACAAAAAGATAAATGTCCTTGAGTGGCCAAGTCAGAACCCCGACCTAAATCCAATCGAAAATCTGTGGTCTGATTTGAATATTGCTGTCCATCAACGCTCCCCAGGCAACTTGACTAAGTTTGAACAGTTTTGTTCGGAAGAATGGGCAAATATTGCCCAATCAAGGTGTGCGAAGTTGGTAGAGACCTATCCCAACAGACTCTCGGCTGTAATTGCTGTCAAAGGTGCTTCCACCAAGTATTAACTCAGGGGGGTGGACACTTACCCAAACAAGATTTTCTAGTTTTGTATTTTTAATTAATTTTCTGAAATTTGTGGAATTTGTTTTTCACTTGGAAATTGTGGATTACGATATGTAACTAAAGGTGGAAAAAGTCTGATTTATTCCAGGCTATAAGGTGAAAATTTTGAAAGGGGGTGTAGACTTTCTCTCGGCACTGTATTGTATATTTCCTTGTCTATAATAATAAATGTTAGTGCGTGTGTGTCAGTCAGTCAGCCAGTGTTTGTGTCTCCTCCATAACTCACAAAACCATTAAACCTAGCAGCCCAAAACATTGTCTGCAGACAAAGGGAACTCCAAGGAAGTGCATGAATGAAGACTGGGTATTTCGGTAAACTTGAACATCCCTTTTGAAGATAATTAACAGGTTACCTTCATGAAAAGCTTATCCTTGGTCAGCCCTTCTTCACCTTACTGGGGTCTTCGGCGCTATTATGATTTGGCCAACTCAAAACGCCTTGCCTTGGTAGCATGACATACTCACCTGGACTAATGAAAGTATATAATCGAAATATGATTTTGGATTTGAGGATTGGATCTCATAACTTTTTCTACTGTACTGTTTTTCTACTGTTTTCCCAAAGTGTCACTTCTTTGAGTGCAATAAAAATAATCAAGCAGGCAAAGACTCCCACGGTGTGAGCAGTGGGTGTGGCGACTGCGGCTCATACATCCCCTCACCCCCCCCCCCCCCGAGTTGGGAAGGCAAAATAAATTAGAGGATTAGAATGAGTAAATCAACGGGACAAGTGAAGTATGATTTCGAGAGAATTGAAAAATGTTTTCAGTGGTACCAAGCAATGAATCCTCACACCACAGAAGGATGGCCAAGAGGTATTCGCTCTCAGCCGTCGAGCCTGGGTTCGAATATTTTCACCTTTTTGTGTGTTCTCCTTTCATTTGGGATGTTATTTCATTTAATTGGGAGCTTTGAGCGATGTTGCCTTCTATATAAAAGCAAATGAGATGTTTGTTTGTGATTCTACTCCTCTGAGCTCCCAAGATTAATTTCTATGAAACATTATGGGATCACTTTTTCTTTGTCCTTTTATTTTTTTTTTTTTTACCACGACACACCTTATGAGACATTTTAAAGTCATTTTTCACAATTTATAATTTGCAAACGCACAAGCCATTACCTGTCGTTGGGAAGGGGTGGGAGTCTTGAGGGAGGGATTGAGTGGGGGTCGGGTGGGTGGAGGGAGGGAGTGGGGTAGGAAGAGGAGGGAGGGAGTGGGGTAGGAAGAGGAGGGAGGGGAAGGGGTGGAGTAGGAGACTGGATGGAGGAGTGTGGTATGGGTTGGAATTCCAGAGGGAGGATGTGGAGTGGGAGGGAAAGTGATGGGATGGGAGTTCAGAGGGGAGGTGGGAGGGGAAGGGGAAGAGGTAGGAGTCGGGAGGGAGGGGGTGGGGAGGGAGGAGTCATGGGAAGGGGTGAGAGGAGGAACCTGGTGTTGCCAGGCCATGCTGGGTACCTTTGTTTGTAAGAAATAAAATTTGAGTAAACTCAACGTTTTGTTTTGTGGGTGGGTGCAGCATTATAAATTATTTGAAAATAGTGTGGTGAAAAGAAGGTGGTGGTGCGGAGGGGAAGGGAGAGGATGGTTGTAGGATGAGAGGAAGAAGCAATATGTGGTGTTGATACATGGAATGCATCCATCCATCCATCCACCCATCGGGACCATACTCTGTGCCGAGCGTTGGTGCTGCCTAAGCAGTCTCCTTGGCTATTGGGCACAATACTGGACGGGTCGTCACTCCGACGCAGATGGGATGCATGATGTGCCTGTATCTGAGACCATGTATTTCCTCAAGACTCCCACTATTATGTAAATATGAAGGTGCACTGGTAATTTGGAAAAGCAACGGTAACAGTATAATTTGATAGGATTAGGAATTATGTGTCTTTGTTGGCTGAAAGACCGAATTGTACTTCTATTCTGAGGTTGATCCGCACCTTGTTATGATGTTGCCCTGCTGTACAAGTCGACAGACAGCGGCCTACATTCAGGATTGAACATGTTGAAGGTTTGTCTACCTCACCTTGACTTGTCATCTGACCTCGTCTGTGACATTCTATTGAAATTCCAAAAATGATTGATGATGGATCGGTTGCTAAAAGAGGAAATTATTACTATTTGTTTCTTTGAAATGAAAGCAACATTAAAGCTGTTGTGAAAAACAATTATACAATCATGCATTGCCGATGGTAAAGTTAGTGTAAAGTTTGAATTGATGTCATTGTGGAAGACAATGCATGATTGTATTGTATATTTGTTGGTGGTAAAGTTTGGATCGATGCCATTGTGGAAGACAATGCATGATTGTATTGTATATTTGTTTGTGGTAAAGTTTGGATTGATGCCATTGTAGAAGACAATGCATGATTGTATTGTATATTTGTTTGTGGTATAGTTTGGATTGATGCCATTGTGGAAGACAATGCATGATTGTATTGTATATTTGTTTATGGTAAAGTTTGGATCGATGCCATTGTGGAAGACAATGCATGATTGTATTGTATATTTGTTTGTGGTATAGTTTGGATTGATGCCATTGTGGAAGACAATGCATGATTGTATTGTATATTTGTTTGTGGTAAAGTTTGGATTGATGCCATTGTGGAAGACAATGCATGATTGTATTGTATATTTGTTTGTGGTATAGTTTGGATTGATGCCATTGTGGAAGACAATGCATGATTGTATTGTATATTTGTTTATGGTAAAGTTTGGATCGATGCCATTGTGGAAGACAATGCATGATTGTATTGTATATTTGTTTATGGTAAAGTTTGGATCAATGCCATTGTGGAAGACGATGAATGATTGTATATTTGTTTACACTATAACATTCTATCTCCATGAGTTTTCATGGAAATGTTTATATAATAAATACTTGTGTTGAGCTGCAGTGTAAGGAGAGAAATCCGCTGGGTGAGTAAGCACAACACTCCTTTGTGTTGAACACTATTACGCTGAGATGTAGGTCAATGTCACCGCGGAGTGACAAAAAGGCTTTTTTTGTCAGAGGCGTGTTTTTTCCAATGGAATGGTTCATGCTGTGTAAACCTGTCGACACCATTGAAAAAGATGAACATGAGTCTCCAATCTTGCTCATGCGGCCGCTGTGCCTCCGCTTTCTGCTGTCGAGTCTTGCAACTTAACAGCCCTTCAACCCCACTGTGCCAGCAGTGGAAAAACCACCTTGTGCCAGTGGTGGTAATGGTTATGCATTTCACATTCCTTCTGCCTGCGATTAAACAACCTGGTAAAACCACTTCGTACCTCTGGTGAAACCCAAATTTATCCTTCATATGAGGCCTATTGTAGAAAAGGTTTTCAACATGAAAAGATTTAATTTGCACTATTTTTGCCTTTTCTAAACATCTCGATCATAATATATATATATATATATACATATATATATATATATATATATATATATATATATATATATATATATATATATATATATATATATATATATATATATATATATACAGCAGGGGTGCTGGCAATGCACGGTTCTGTTTCAATCATGTTGAATTTTTGGAAGAAATCAATTTTTTTTCTTCTAATTTTTATGGGGGCCTAAACTACTTCCCCACACCCACAAAAGAATGGGGTCAGAGATCATTTACTATTTCCTTTCACATAGCTACAATGTCTTAGGCACTATAGTGCGATTGAAAAAAATATAAATTCCAAAATAATCCAACTTTCTTTTTTTTTAAATTTTGAACATTTTTGCCAGAAGCACTCCCTGGGACATACTGATGAACCTCTGAAAGTTTGACGAAGAAAAATTGCGATCTCTGAGATCTCTGAGAAAATTTGTGAAACACACAGATACAGAGAGACAAACATCTCTGTTACAGTGGAGATAGATAGGTACAGGACTGCTTCACTCCTCCAGCTTGGTGATGATTATGGTGGTGGTGGAAAAGTGAAGTGGTTCAGTTGATAACATGCTCACCGTTTGGGTCTCAAATATGGGTCTCTATTATGGGTCTCTAAGACAGGCTCAACCCCATAGTATCCGAAAACTTGAGGCCATTGTGTGGTGGTATGCAGGTTTGCTGGACATGTTACCTGTATAATTACCGATACCTTTAGTTCATTAAAGTACTGTATCGGGATATTGATATGTCACAGGCATGAATGGGCCAAATGACCTTTGTCCGCTGCACATTACTTTGTCTGTTTAATTTTTTTTTCATTCACTTATTAACCAACAAGTAAACATTTTAATTTCGTCTTCCAGATAATGTACAGCGTGTGCCAGTAGTCTTGGTGCAGATGATGTCCTGATCCTTCGAAGCCAGGACTTAAAAATATGGCTCCTATTGCTATCAATCTGTGTTTTGCATACAATCTCTCTCTCTCTCTCTCTCTCTCTCTCTCTCTCTCTCTCTCTCTGTCTCTGTCTCTGTCTCTGTCTCTGTCTCTGTCTCTGTCTCTGTCTCTGTCTCTGTCTCTGTCTCTGTCTCTGTCTCTGTCTCTGTCTCTCTCTCTGGCCGTGGTGGAACATTGTTTAAATGACTTTCAATGATAACTCTTGACCGGTCAGGCTGAGCTCAATATCTCCCTCCATGCTACGAGATGCACACCTGTAATGGGACCATTCACAGTATTCTAGACTGTAATAGGACCATTCACTGCACTCAAACCCATACTAGGACCAATATACCACACTGTACTTGAACCTGTAATTGCGAACATTCACTGCAGTCTCCATAACCCATATTGATGAGACCATTCACTGCACTGCACTCCAAGCCACAACATGGACTGAGATCATTCACTGTACTGTCCTCAACCCACAACATGTACTGAGACCATTCACTGAACTGCACTCCAACCCACAACATGTCGTGAGACCATTCACTGTACTGTGCTCAACCCACAACATATACTGAGACCAATCACTGCAATGTAGTCCAATCCACAACATGCACTGAGACCATTCACTGAACTGAACTCCAACCCGCAACATATACTGAGACCATTCGCTGCACTGTACTCCAACCCGCAATATGTACTGAGACCATTCACTGCACTCCAATCCATACTGAGACTATTCACTGCACTGTACTCCAACCCACAACATGTACTGAGACCATTTTTTTTTGGTATACCTTGTCGAGGCTCGTATGAGAGCTAATGCACAAAGCACAGCAAGGGGGGGGGGATGAGACAAGAGGGGCGGGAGTGGGAAAAACAAAACAGTGGGGAACAGAGACATTAGGAGATCTGTGGAAGGGAGAGGGATGGGGCAGGGAACACAGGGTATACAAGATGGACATTACAGGGACTTTCAGGAAGGAAAGCAGGGAATTGGAAGGAGGTGGGGTTAGGGTGGATTAACGGGGGTAGAAAAGATCATGGATTTGGATGGGGGATGATAAGAGGTGGTGGTGAACAGCTGTTTAGAAAGGCCTAGTGGGAACAAAGCGATTGAATAGAATGAGGGAGTTTATTCCAAAGGCAGGAAAAAGAGGAATGAAAGAGTGAAGTCGAGCAGTGATTCGTAATTTTGGTAGTTTTGCCAGAAGGTGGTTGTTGGCGGACCTTGAGCTCCCTGCTGAAATATGGTGGGGACAAATCGCAGACAGAGTAGGGGGGGGGCAAGACCAGAGAGGAGACGGCAGAAGACAGAAAGACCACCGACCTGCCTTCGGTGAGAGAGTGAGAGGCCCAAAGACTCAGCCTCATCGCGGGAGATGCCAATGATCCGAAATTCCTTGGCTTCCACTGCGTGACGCCGAGAAAGGTGAGAGGCAGGAGCACCAGCACAGAGGGAGTGCAGTACTCCATCATGGTGCGGACGAAAGCTTTGTATGTGGTCAGGAGCTCAGGTTGGCTGAGGAAGGACTTTGCACAACAGAGGATTCTCAGTTGGCGACTAGCTTTGGAGGCGAGGTTTGAAATGTGCCTTTCCCAGGAAAGATCATGGCAGATAGTGAGACCCAGAAGCTTGAAAGAAAGGACTTCTTCCAGAGGATTGTTGAGAAAGTAGATGGTGGGGGGGGGGTGTCCAAATGGTTCTTTTGCAGAGACGTAGTGAGAGTGTGAGATTTGTCAGGCTTGAAAGACATGTTCCACGTGCTGGACCAGTTTGTGATTTTACCCACATCTGCAGTGAGCGAAGAAGCTGCTGCTTGCCAGTCTGAGGGATGACAGATGGTCTGGCAGAGGGTGGATTGGTCAGCAAAGAGATATAGAGGATTTTCCAGAGAGTCGGAGAGATCATTGATAAAAACCAGAAAAAGAACAGGACCCAGAATGCTACCTTGAGGAACTCCAGCCTGGACAGGAAGAGGGGATGAAAGAACTCCATTTAGGTCCACACGGTGACTGCGACAGGAGAGGAAGTCTGCGAGCCATGAGTGGAGATGGCCTTGAATACCATAGGAAGAGAGTTTGGTGAGCAGGGCAGGGTGCCAGGCCGTGTCAAAAGCACATGATATGTCCAGGGATACAGCTCGGATTTCCTCTCTGGCATTGAGTCCCTCCATCCATTGTTGGGAGAGCAGAAGCAGCATATCCAGGGTAGAGTGACCCGGTCTGAAACCAAATTGATGATCGGAAATCAAGCCATTGGAGGAGAGGAAGGATTTAATGTCTGAAGCGATGATGGATTCCATAACCTTGCTGATGATTGGGAGAAGGCTGATTAGTCTGTAGTTGCAGGGATCTGTTTTTGCACCTTTTTTATGCAGGGCAGTGATGTTTGCTCATTTCCAAGACGATGGCACATGACCTTGAGCAAATGAGAGGGTGAATAGAACAGAGAGAGGGTGAGCAGGAGCAGAGGAGCAGGCTTTGAGGACACGTGGGCTGATGCCATCTGGACCGGTTTCAGAATCTGAGTCGAGGTTTGACAGCAAGATCTCCACCTTGTCAGAAGAAAAGGACACAGAGTCGAGGGACAGTTTGGTGCGACTGGGTCAGGGAGTTACAGAAAGGGATGGGTTTTGGACACAAGATTTCGATGCAAACAGCAAGTTTAGCCATACAGCCTTTTCACGTGCGGTGTCAGCAGTGCGGCCATTGGAGGTAAGGGAGGGGATGGAGTGGGAACATACACCAGAAACAGATTTGATGAGACGCCACCAGGATTTGGAGGAGGGAGAGAGGTTTGAGAGTTCAGACTTGAGATTAGAAAGGTGTTGTTTTCTGGCTCTCTTGAGGTTAGATACACTTGTTCTGAGCTTTATGGAAGGAACTGAGATTACCCTCAGTTGGGTTTGCTTTCCATGAGGCAAAGGCAAGTTGTTTCAGGACAACTGCCTCACCACAATCTTCCGTGAGCCAAGGGTGGGGGGAGGGGTAGGACAACTGAAGACGAGAGGGGATAAATCTGTGCATGAGGGAGAGCGAGTTTCTTTGAAAGAATTCCCAGGATGAGTTGATGTTGGAGAAAGCAGCGATAGGAGACCAGTTGAGAAGTTTGATTGCTGCTTGTAGACCCTGCCAGTCGGTCTGAATGAAATGCTAGACTCGACGGTGCTGAGGTGGATCTCTGATAACAGCCAGAGAGATGTCCACTGTGACAAGGACGTGGTCAGAAGAACCGATTGGAGTGGAGGAAGAACAGCAGATATTTTCAGGGAAATTTGTCAAAATCAGATCCAGAAGAGATCGAGTACCATTGTTTGAGATCCGGGTCAGGAAATTGACCGATTGAGTCAGTCCCAATGAGTCACAGAAGTCTTTTGCTGAAGTGCCATGGCAGGTGAGAGAGGTACCCACACCTAGCAAACTGGCATGATGACAATTGAAGTCGCCACATATGAGGAAGAGAGAGTTTGGATGAGAGGATAGAAGTTGGTCCAAGTTTTTGGATAGTGAGGTGTAGATGGAGTCATCACTGTTAAGTGGACATTACAGTACACATATAAACATGAGGTGTGAGTGGAGGGGAAGCCATTGCCAGAGGTATTCCGTGGGTGTGGGGGAGTGAGGGCAGTGCATGGAGAGTGAGGAATTAAGTCTTTGATGAAGAGAGCAACTCCTCCACCAGGACGAGGCTCAGGTCTGTCATACCGGAGGAGGGAGTAACCAGGGAGAGATACTTGGGAGTCAGACATGTCTTGAGAGAGGAAAGTTTCTGTTCGGCAGATTATGTCTGGTTTGTCAGTGGCAACCAGTATGGAAAGATCTGTGAGGTTTGAGTGAAGGCCCCGGATATTTGAGGTCCACACTGTTAATGAAGAGGGAGGGGAGGAGGCTTTGGGTGCAGGGGATGGGAGGGGAAGGGGAGGGTAGGACAAGGGAGGAGGTGGGGAGGTAAGGAGAGTTGTTGAAAGTGTGGGGGATTGCAGAAGAGCTTCGCGGAGGGGGCTGGATGAGGAGGAGAAAAGGCTCTGTGGTGCTGGGGGAGAGGGGGTACAAGAGAGGGGCAGAAGGCAGTTGAGGATTTGAGGAGGTGGAGTGATGAGATGTAGGTGAGTGGGCAGGGGAAGGAGGCAGCTTTGTGTATGTGAGGGGGGAAACTTTGAGAAGGGGGAGTGAGGGGGATGAATGGTGCAAGAAGGGAGAGTGGAGGGAGAAAGGTGAGGGGGGAGTTTTTGAGAAAGGTGAGAGGGAGGCTTGGAGGAGGAAGAATGTGATGGTTGCTTTGAGAGGGAGGGGTGAGTTGGCACTGAAGTTGGAAAAAAAGAATGGTTGATGGAAAGCGAACATTTATAGCAAACTGGGGTTTTAAAAAAAAGTTTTTCGGTCAGAAATGTGATTTAAGACATTTCCTGATGGATGCAATAAGTGCGAATCTGGAGAATGTGGAGAAGAAACGTTGTTACAGTTGGTTTTTTTCGACGAGGTATGAAGGAAAGGTTGAATAGAGAGCAGTCTGTGGAAGTCGAAGAAGAGTCGTTAATTATGATATAGTAATGAGAACAACACGTGTGATAGAGGAAGATGAAGCATTATAAGAGATCGTTTTTATTATTATTATTTTTTTTTTGATAGAGATTTCATCAGATTACGTAATGGAAAGGTTAAATTGTATTACTGAGACCATTCGCCATTTCACCATTCACTGTAATGTACTCCAACCCGCACTGAGACCATTCACTGGACTGTACTCCAATCCGCAACACGTACTGCGACTATTCACTGTACTCTACTCCAACCCGGAACACGTACTGCGACTATTCACTGTACTGTATTCCAACCAGCAACATGTACTGAGACCATTCACTGGACTGTACTCCAATCCGCAACACGTACTGCGACTATTCACTGTACTGTATTCCAACCAGCAACATGTACTGAGACCATTCACAGGACTGTACTACAACCCACCACACGTACTGCGACTATTCACTGTACTGTATTCCAACCAGCAACATGTACTGAGACCATTTACAGGACTGTACTACAACCCACCTCACGTACTGCGACTATTCACTGTACTGTATTCCAACCAGCAACATGTACTGGGACCATTCACAGGACTGTACTACAACCCGCCACACGTACTGCGACAATTCACTGTACTGCATTCCTACCAGCAACATGTACTGAGACCATTCACTGTACTGTACTCCAACCCGCAACACGTACTGCGACTCTTCACTGTACTGTATTCCTACCAGCAACATGTACTGAGACCATTCACAGGACTGTACTACAAACCGCCACACGTACTGCGATCATTCACTGTACTGTACTCCAACCCGCAACACGTACCCTGACCATTCACTTTACTGTACTCCAACCTGCAACACATACTGCGACTATTCACTGAACTGTACTCCAACCCGCAACACGTACTGCGACTATTCACTGTACTGTACCCCAACCCGCAACACGTACTGCGACTACTCACTGTACTGTACTCCAACCCGCAACACATACTGCGACTATTCACTGTACTGTATTCCAACCAGCAAAATGTACTGAGACCATTCACAGGACTGTACTCCAACCCGCCACACGTACTGTGACTATTCAATGTATTGTATTCCAAGCAGAAACATGTACTGAGACCATTCACAGGACTGTACTACAACCCGCCACACTTACTGCGACCATTCACTGTACTGTACTCCAACCCGCAACACGTACCCTGACCATTCACTGTACTGTACTCCAACACGTACTGCGACTATTCACTGTACTGTATTCCTACCAGCAACATGTACTGAGACCATTCACAGGACTGTACTACAACCCGCCACACTTACTGCGACCATTCACTGTACTGTACTCCAACCCGCAACACGTACCCTGACCATTCACTGTACTGTACTCCAACCCACAACACATACTGCGACCATTCACTGTACTGTACTCCAACCCGCAACACGTACCCTGACCATTCACTGTACTGTACTCCAACCCACAACACATACTGCGACCATTCACTGTACTGTACTCCAACCCGCAACACGTACTGCGACCATTCACTGTACTGTACTCCAACCCGCAACACGTACTGCGACTATTCACTGTACTGTACTCCAACCCGCAACACGTACTGCGACCATTCACTGAACTGTACTCCAACCCGCAACACGTACTGAGACCATTCACTGGACAAAAACTATTGGAACGTTTTTCATCAATTCAGGACCTGCTCATCTGATAAATAATCCCGTGTTTGTGTGTTTGTTACTCATTCACTGCTGAACTGTAGCCCCTTGAGGATCCAAATTTTGTGTGCCGGTTGTTCAGAATTTCGTCAAGGTTTTATGCTCCCACACGTTGGCCTTGAAGGCCAATTTGTGGCTTAAGGCCATTATAAAGTGTGCATTGGGATGTGGGGTGAGGCAGTGCTGCCGCCGGCCCACAGGCAAAAGGAAACCACGATGAGGCCAAGAACTCCAGAGCATTTCAATACAAGTCCTAAAACTTCCACCGGGAAAAGCTCACCTGGCTGAGTAGCACTCTGTACCGAAGGTACTCACCCCCCCACCCCCCAAGCCATACATATTCTTCACTGCGTGAATACAATCTTATCAGGCCTTTTGGCCCCCAGGGCCCCTAATTTTCCATCAAAACAAAGTGAAAAATCAACGTTATCACCGAATGTGAACCCCAAATATGATCGCCCTCCATCAAGAGACTAGCACCTGTTCCACTTGGGACGATTTATCAATCGATTCCTTGAGTAATTTACTGTGAACCAGGCACCGAGGATACAAACTTGGGACAAGTGTCCCATTGTCATATGAGAGGAAGGATAACACTGAATTTCTCCATGAATTCCATTCTCCATGGAACCGTCTTATTGTCGACGCAATGATCTCACGAAGCCAAGACCGTGCGCGCACCACACCGCCCATGCGTACAGAAGGTTTACTGTTTAGAGGGTCGAAGGAGGTGCATCGGGTGATGCAGTGGTTGCGGTATGCTGCAGGTAATTACCCAACGAGCAAGGGGTGGATCTCACATGAGACCCAAACCACAAATGGTCTCCTCACTCGCGCTTAGCTCAGCCGTACGTCTCGATCTGTCAAGCTGGCGGATATTTTCACTTTGAAGTGTACTCCTTAGCGTGTCTGAGATCTGAAGGGCTTCCCGTAATGCCAGATCATTTGATCACTCCACATCACAATACATGTTAGGGCGACCGTTATCCCATTGTTTCCTTTCACAAGGCATTCATTCTGTTTATTATGACGGGTTTGCAGCTCTCGCCATTGCAAAGCAATGTTTACAATGCCATGTTGTCTTTGTGGAATTGGCTTTGTTTTCACATCTACAGGAACTTTGAAATGTAAATGTACAAAGAATACTGAACTGCATGGCATCTTCATTATGGGTTTTTTTCTTTTCACGATCATATTGCTTGTACTAACATGTCCGTGCGTTCTACGAACCTCATCACACCTTGTACGAGCATTTCTTAAAGATGATGACGTAATGAACCACCAGGCTGATCACGAGGAGTCCGAGCAACGCCGAAGCACAAATAATCCAGGTGCAGAATCGTACAGAACATCAATAACCTCGTGCAATCCGGCCACAAAAGCTGCATGTTTCAACTCTGACGTCATGTTCTCCCACTTGCTCTTAGCTAGTCGCCTAATACATCAAGTTTTACATTTCTCTTTTCACTGTTCCTTGTTCAAATGCCAAACTGAACCCAGCACTACGCGGTGGCCTTCCAAATGATGGCTGTATTCTTTTCTTTGCAGTTTGGTAAACACTGATTGTTAGTACCATACATCATATTGTGTAGCAAGAGAACGTTGTAGAACGATTAAAGATTGTCTATTAACCAAATAGTTGGCCGGTGTTGCTATCCACTGAGACAAAGAGCGTGACTGGTGCAACAATGATTCAGATAAATTGTTTGACAGGATGGGCAACATGCATGCACACAGTCATATTATTTGAAAGGAAAAGCAGGAGGTGATTGACCCGAAGAGGCCGAACGGATCTTGCCCGTCCCGCATTCACCAAATGGACAGTGAAGCGGACGGTCTCTTGCCCTGATTGAAATCCGTGCGATTATTTCCGATGGGAACCCTTGAGCAGAGAAGTCTTTCCACAAAGGCCAAGAACTCTCACATAGCTGAGGGCAAAGGTTGTGAATTATGCAACTCGGACAATGACGACTTGTGTCGCAGAATAATGAATAATGCCATTCGTCGGTTGGAGGAACTGCAAAGGTAGAACTGTAATCACATTGAACTTGTGCATCACCATAAAAAATATGTTCTGCAATCATTGTTCATATGTTGATGATTACTTTTTATGGACTTCGTCACATTTTACATTTTCAGGTGCAGTTGTTAACGTGTCATCATTTCGTGGGCCAAGGTGTGTATTTGGCTGAATTCCAAATCATTCACACCCGTCTCCTCCGTCATTGTGTCATCCATATCTCGTGTTGTGACAGTTGTTTGCAAAATAGATCGAGTATCAGATGGAATGCCAACAAGCACCATTATAATTCTGCAATGGCCTGATAACGAAGGGTGTTGTCATGCTCTTCTCTTAAAAGTCTTCTGATTGAAAAGGACATTAAGATTGCAATTGGTGACTTTTAAACTAATCAGCTGTTACTTCCACATGGTGACGTACTGTACATTGAGAAGCGGTCTGGCCTTGGGCCCAACTCCAGAGCAGGATGGGAATACCACGAACTCGGTCACTGATACCTCAATGGCTCAATTCTCTAGCGGATGGATGGAAGATCCGACTCATCTAAAGCAGCCTCAGGCCTGGGAAAGTTTGTCGGGTTTGCTGTCAAGGCAACAGAACGTCTCTGTATGGTCCTCTAATAAGTGGGCCTGTGGGCCCTACTCCCTGGTACAGAGCAGGACGGGCACCCCACTAACGTGGGAACCTCAATGGCTCTATTCTCCAGCATGCGGCTGGAAGATCCGAGTCATCTAAAGCAGCCTCCGTCCTGGAAAAAACTTCAGGCGGGCTGCTGTCAAGGCAACAAAGCGTCTCTGTATGGTCTTGCTGTTAGCCGGCCAGTAGAGAGTGTTCAAGCGATTGTTGGTGTCATATACAAGTGTATGGAATATAATATACGAGGAAGAGTACCCATCCCTGGTGATGTGAAAAGTTTTTAAGTTAATTTTTCAATTTAAATTATCTCATGGACACAATGGTTAAAAAGGTCATTTGTGTTCGTCTTGGTTTCACTCAGTGCCAAAGCTCTGAGCTACTTATACCACCCACAGCAAAATGGTGGTGCAACACAGGGTGGTGGAGATTAGATTTGTCTCAAAAAAGGGCAAATTATCCTGGTTGCCAAAAGATTTGGTGTCAACATTATTCATGCCTGTTCTCCAGTCATTTTAAAAGTGAATGTTGAGTTTTCACATGCAGCGTGGGAAGTGGCCATCGTAAACGGGAGACAGACAAACGTACGGTCAGACACCATGGTTCACAATATATTATAAGATGGTGCGGGGGGGGGACGTTGGGAGGGGAGAGAGAGTGAGCGGTGGGTGGGGGAGCCAGGAAGGGGGGGGTGGGAGCGAGGAAGGAAGGGGTGAGAGCAGCAACTATTAGTAAATTCATGTTAATATCTACCATATAAAACACAATGTGTGTTTGTGTATTTGTTTGTGTGATGTCTGTCCCCCTTAAAAAGAATGATTTAAGAAGGGTTTTAAAGGCTAATCTTTTAACAGGACTGTGTGTTCATGACGGTCTTTTTTTTTCAGGAAAAAAAACCTCGAAAACCATTTCCCATTAAAGAGTAATTGCATCTCTTCTTTTGGAAATGTAGACGGTGACTTGCAACCGGGCCTTCATGGCGGTGTACTTTAACGTTTAAAAAAAGTAACTATAAATACAAAGCACAGGGAGGTGAAATTCACTGCACGTGATGTGTAATGTGCACAGAGTAAAATAAGTGTTCATTTACATACGTGCGATGTCGAATAAATAAATAAGATATAAGCACACCTGATGCTAGGCCGAGGCTTCAGGCTTCGGCATGCTCACGACGCTGTACCCTCGAAACGAAAGGTGCCAGAAGATAAAGAAAATACGGAAACATTTGTACATGGGGTGTTTTAAAATAATCCTTTTTCTTGCTACAAAACATCATAATCTTCCAGTCTGAACATTTCGAATAAAATAATTCCAACCTGACATTTTTGACGGGTTTATGTACTTGTCTTGTAATGAAAGCAGATCGCACAAAACGGTGAAAAAGCAGATTACGTACGTTCTTGCCAGAAAAAAGGGACCCTTGTGGACTGAATCACCACGGCTTACAAAGACAGTTGACAGATAGAGCACGGTGTGGCACCCAATGTAGTTATACATTCTGCACATTCCTAAATCTTTTCTTCACTAAATATAATCGTCCGAACAGTAGAAAAAAAATTAAGCTTTATAGTTTATGCATTACTGAAATAAATACACTTTGTGATAAAAATCGCTCATTTGTTAATTTCTAGATTTCACTCCAGATTTCAACACTTTAGTCCACAAGATCCAATTCTCAAATGAAATGTAATATTTAGATTAGATACTTTAATTAGTCCGTGAGAGTAGTTCATTTCTCCAAAGCAAGGCGTGTTTCAATAGGCCGAACCAAATGGCAAATTAAGACCCCAGCAGCGAGCTGACAGAGGTCTGACCAAGGATGTGCCTGATAAAGGAAATAATTAAACAAGGCCCTTAGTTATGTTTAAAGAGGGGTGTTTTAATTAATCCAAACACCCGATTTTCACTCAGCATTCCCTTGGAGTTCCCTTAGTGCGCATGCAAAGTATCAGGCTGCTGGGTTTCATGGTTTTGGAGTTATGGAGGAGACACACACACACACACACACACACACACACACACACACACACACACACACACACACACACACACACACACACACACACACACGACAGATGACTTACCCTCCATGGAATTTCAACAGAGAAAGAGACCATTCGGCCCATCAAGCTTCAACAATGGTTGTCAACCTATGACAGTTTTTGTTGTATCCAGAGTCAAGGCTCATAGAAGAGCGAGGACACTGAACAGATCAGAAAAGAACAGAAGACACTGAACAGAAGAAAAGGAACAGTGGACAGGGGGCTGGTGGACACCAACAGTGGAGTTGATGGACAAAATAGAGGCAGACTTGGACAAACAATGGGGTGGACATGTCCGATACAGAAGGAAACTTCTTCCATCTCCACCCCTCACTTCCTCCCTATATTCTTTCCCCCTCCTCCTCCCTATACTCTTCCCCCTCCTCCTGCCAAAACTCTTCCACTCCCCGCCTCCCTATACCCTTCTCCCCCTCCTTCCTATACCCTTCCCACCCCTCCTCCCGATATCCCGCTCTCTCTCTCCCTGCCCTCATTCCCCTCCACCTCCCTCATCCCCCTCCCCTCTCCCCACTTCCTCCCCTCCCATCCCTTCCTGCCCTCTCCCCCATTCCTGTCACCTCCCACCCCTCCCTCCTCTCCCCCTCCTCTCTATTTCTTCATGTTCTATCCTTTTTTAAAAAATGTTGAGCGTCAAGCAAGGCAACAACATGCACCATATTTAAAGTTTCATCTACATAACTCGTTACTTGGCCAAGGTTTGAAACGCCAAACTTGACTCTTAACAAATTATGTCGAGTCCACCAATAATAATTATATTGAAGTTTATTTTGGAGCTCTTTGAAGTTTTTATTATGAAACGTTATTTTGAGGTCACATTTCGAAATGGAGGAAAGTTTTTCTTTAATTAAAAGTTCGCCTTGTGTTGCAACCTTTGTTCATGGACTTTCAGTGCAGGCTACTGTTGTTAACAATTCCCACATGCTTTGTTCAACTTTGTGACAATCACACTCTTGTCACAGAGCATCAGTGCCTCCAAAGCAGCTTCCTGAGCAAGGTTATACTGGGTGGTTTGCCAGTGCCTTATCAGTGGTTGTTCCGGCAGGAACTTGTGATTTGTTCAGGATGCCGGCAATCGCTCGCCTACTCTTTGTGAAGGATACTGTGGGGATCTTTAACGTCCAACAACTAATGTTGGTGGATGGGGCGCCCAGTTTAACATCCATCCGAGGGATGTCACACACATTTATGAATCACCCTGCCTGTGAAGCACCAGGATGACAGCTTATAGCCAGCTGGGTTGGGGTTTGAACCCAGGTGTGAGGCCATCCTGTCAGGCAAGGTCATCTCTCAACGCAATGTTAACCAGAAGGGCACTCAGTAGAGCGCAAACTTCTGCCAGGCTGATTAGTTTAAGTTTTGTATCCCACTAGTGGGCCGGATCTGGATTCAGACCTGAACTAAAATTTAATCGGCTTGCTATTGTCACCTAACCAACTCATCTACCAAGTTGTTTCGTTCGAATCCGTCATTAACTTTTTGAGATATCGTCCTCTACGTATATTGTTTTAGCCCAATCACTCAATGGTGAAGAACCACTTCAAAAATGATTGGATCTGGATCCAGATTCAGATCTTCACCAAAATCGAATCAATTCTTCCTCGTTGCATACACAAACTGCCTTCCAAGTTTCGTCTGAATCGGTCGACAACTTTTTGAGATATTTTGTTCACAAACAGACGAACAAGAAAAAGACGTCTTGCAGAGCACGATACTTGCAAAATCCACACCCTCTCCAAAGATTGCCATGGATACATCAAATTGTCCATTTCACAAACATTAAAATTGACAATCTTAATCAAAGCTCAGGTGGATCGGATGAAAATTTATTATTTTTCAGATTGAAATTGATGATTTTAGAAGTTTTACCTTGTTGATCTTTGACCTTTTTGATTTCAAAAATAGTTGCTTTCCCAATTCAGTGACGTAATATGCAAATCCCGTTCTAATTTCAAGTCAATCGGATGAAAAATGACTTTTAGAAATTTTATCTGAAGACCTTTGACTTCGAAATCAATCGGCTTCTCAGTTGAGACTACCCGTACAACTTGGTGACGTTTCATGAAGATCGGTTTTAAATTGTTACCTGCAGCCGATTGACAGACAGCCAAAGAAACAGACAGAACTAGAGGGGAAGCACTCGGTAGAGTGCAAAACCTCAGCCGCCAATACTGCTGGGTCACTCAAGTGAACTTGATATCCTATTCATTGCAGGTCAAAACGGATCAGACTCTACTGAACCACGATTGAATAAACTAAACTAGATCGACGCACATGTAGAAATGCCCAAAAAATCGAATTTCTTTTGAAAAAAATGTGCAAAATTTGTTTTTTTTCTCTCTAACAATTTTTTGGGGGTTGGAAATCACCTAAAACATGCAGAAATGCCAAAAAAATCGAATTTTTTTTGAAAAAAAAAGGTGCAAAATTTGTTGTTTTTTTTCTCTAACATTTTTTGGGGGGTTGGAAATCACTTAAAACATGTAGAAATGCAAAAAAAAATTCAAATATTTTTCAAATTATATCGAAATATTTTTTTGAAAAATAGTTGCAAAAATTTTTTTTTCTCGAACAAATTTATTTATTTTTGGTTGGAAATCACTTAAAACATGTAGAAATGCAAAAACAAAAATTCAAATATTTTTTTCAAAATGGCCGCCATAGCGGCCATATTAGACTTTGGACCGAGTCCAAAATCTAATGGCATGATCCTTGGACCATACCTAATCCCCCCACCAAGTTTCGTCGAAATCCGTCCAGGAGTTTTTCTGTAATACTGTTCACAAACAAACAAACAGGGGTGAAAACAGTAACCTCCGTCCATCTTCGATGGTGTTGGTTAATAACAAAATCGACTGACCACAAATACTTGAAAAAATCTTCGATTTTGCAAGTAACGAACAGACAGACACACAGAGGTGAAAACATAACCTCCTTCAGCTTCGGTGGTGCCTGGTGTTGGCTTAGTGGTTAGGGTTGTAGCTTGGGATCCTCGGGTCCTGAATTCGAGCCCCGTTTTTCCACTGAATCAACACCAGGGGGTTGACTCAGCCTGTCATCATTCCGAGGTCGGCGAAATGAGCACCATTATACTGGTAATCGGGGCACTGCGTCAGCGGCATAGCTGCGCCCCTAACCAATGATGCAACCAGCAGCCAAAAAGGCAGCTCACTATGGGAATCTTTGGTGGTGGGGGTAATAAACAAATTGCGATTCCATGTTGTGTTTATACCTTTACAATATATCTTCGATGTAATGCATTTCTGCTGGTCGGTTGTTGAACTCTGCCTGTTTGCAGAGCTTTTCAAAAGCAGTACCGAAGCGTTCGCCGGAAACAGGAGACAGCAGAACGCACAGACAGACACCACACGTTAAAAAAGTAGATAATATGGGAGCCTTTTTCTTCGTCATTCCTGCTTCTCCCACCCTTCCCAACTGAAATTCCAGCAGCATTGCAGTAATTCCAGGCTGATCAGCAGCAGTAAAAGTGAGGAACGTCTGACGTCTGTCTCTCAATCTCCTGCCTCAAATGCAATGCCAAACGACCATTTAAAAGGAAACAATAAAGACCCTTTTTAATGTTCCACCTGAACCCTCTGGCACACATTTCCTCAACTCCTTCGAATGGCTTTTGTTTTCGTGCTGTAGTTTATCGCTCCTTGTTTGTGTTAATTCGGAATGCTTTTTGATAGTTTTGAATCGAAAAGTCCCCTCCCCTCCCCTCCCCTCCCCTCCCCTCCCCTACTACCCCCACACCTCCCACCTTCACCATAACCTTTTATACTTTGCCAAAGTTTACCTTTTCTTTCCATTGGATACTGAAGATCAAAATCTAATGTTCAACAAATCTGGTCCACAATGCTCTCACCCAAACCAAAACGGAGCATTTAAGGGACATTTAAAGGATGCCATTGTTGGTGTTTAAATTCTGTCTAACCATTTATGTCTGGGTTTTGTATCAAATGTATCAACACGATCACAACCAAGCCAAACACTTTAGCTTTGCCACGAATAGACTGTCCAATATGTGTTTCAGGACTTTGAGAAGCTATCAATGAATGTGTGATCCACCGTGGTGACTCGTATATTTTCTTCATCAAGAAGACACTTTCATCAAGACATCGCATGTTTTATGCCTCCACAATTCTGTTCCTTTGTCTTTCACAATCTGGAACTCGTAATCGTGCCTCCCAAGTGCTCGTGTTCACCACTATATGGTTGGCTCTTACTACCAGGCTCACTTAAATGGCTCCGGGGGAATGGCAGCACCCAGGTTTGGATGTAGAGGGATTAGCACCAGGCTGTGGGTGAAATGGACACCGAACGATTTCCCTGATTTTAAAAAGAGGTGAAAATGGCCATTGGATTTCATTCGATCATCTTGATAAAGTGAAATCTGTGGTGTAAGTGCCAGACTCAGTGGTGTAATAGAGCATCCGCTCCGAGTTTTGGAGGTCGGTGGTCTGAACTCCAGCTGAGTCTTACCAAAGACTAGAAACGGTACTTGCTGCTTCCTTGCTTGATGCTTCGCATTTGAAAACGACAGAGTCCGGACAAACAGCCATAGGTTGGCAACCATTGCTCAGGTTTGATGATCTAATGGGCTCCTCTTGCATTGAAGTTCCTTTTAAGGGAACTCATTATTATAATTATAACTTCCAGGATTTCTCATCTCAAGTGCTGATGTTTCCTAACTTGGCAGTAATCGAGGGAAGCTGCCCCTACAATGCGCACCATAAACCTATAGATCACCATCTGGGCTGAGACCTTCATGTTATTAGAGGATTTTAAAACTGATTTCTATGGAAGAAATGTTTCTCGTTGATGATGAACAGCTTTTAATCTTAAACACAAAAAGCCACTTTTATGGGAACACTCGATATGTCCGAAGGTCTCTCTGGCTTATTTTGGAGATCGTTCAGTTGACCGTTTCCTTTTTTCAGTGCTGTTTTGGATTTTGATTCTGTTCCCCCACATTCTCGCACGTTTTACTTAATGCACTAAAAATATTTCCTTTTCCTCATTAGGTGTGGTTTATTTTTTCCACTCCTGCCGCCTATTTCTATCTCGAGTACAACCAGCATGCCTTGTGGTGGCTCGTGATGTGTCTGCTCTCCCACCCCCCAGGCTGCCCTATTGGGTAACGGAAAACAAACTGACTTATTGCCTGCAAAATGAATACCCTCTTAACTTGAGGAAAATCTTGATGTCATTTGGCAAATTCCCCTTACGATCATGCGTGACCGGTGGCACATCCCAGAGTAGACCGGTCGTCGGGGTTGAGCCAAACACTAGATCGATCGATCGATGTCCGTTGCCGGTCAGTTGAGCGAAACTCTAGATCCTTGGATAGATGTTTTTGTGGAAATGGAATCCGAATTATAAAACGGGAATACAGCTGGCTGGCCAATTATATTCACATCGACATTCTTTGAGATATCAAAGATATTCGTATGTTTTCTTGTGGCATCTTTGATAAAAGGAAAGAATTGGTGGATTTGAACGAGTCCCTCCAACACCTTTACCTTTCAGGTGCAGTACCTTCACAGCATTGCACCAGGATAGGGGTTTGGATTCCATTCTTATTCCTTCGTGGAAGATCTGTCTGTCCAAACAAGGAATATTTGGTACATAGCTACTTTACCTGAACAAATAACCATCTTTTCACCTTATTCACCATGATAGGGTTACTGCCTTTTTTTGTATCCATAGGCGAGGCTTGTGGACGAGCTTGTACAAGTACACTGAACTGATCAGGACACAAGACAAAATGAACAGCTGAGAGAGGGAGGAAACTCTAACAGCAGAATTGAAAGCCCAGATTGAGGGAGACTTGAGCAAACAATGGGTGTGGGGAGGAATGAGAGGCAGTAGAGGATGCATAAGGAGGACAAGATGGATACAGAAGGAAAAACTAGAACTTTGGAAGGAGGAGGGACTGGAGTGGGGTGAGATGAGCTGAGGTAGTTGGCTAACGATGGTAGAAAAGATCATGGTTTTGGATGGGGATGATCGGAGATGATGGTGAACAGCTGTCTTGACATGGAGGGAAGAATGAGGGTGAAGAGAATGTGGAAGTTTGTTCCACAGGTGGGGGAAAAAATGAAGAACAAATGAGTAGAGGTAAGCAAATATTCTGGATTTGGGGAGTTTTATGATGTACCAGGTGGTTGCTGGCATACCAAGTGTGCCCTGCAGATACCTGGGTGGGGGTGATTTGGGGGGGGGGGCAAAGCACTGAGAAGGCAGAGGATGCAAGATTAGAAAGGAGGTGGAAGAAGACAGAGAGACCACTGACCTGTCAGCAATGGTGAAGTGATAGGCTCATAAACTCAGCCTAATCAAGGGAGATTCCAATGATTTGAAGGCCTTCATTTCCACGGCGTCAAGCCGAACAAGAGTCAAGATGTGAAGCAAATAAGCCAAGAGTTCAGGTGTGCCAAGGATGAAGGAAGGACTTTGTATGATGGAGGATGCCCAGTTGGTGGCTGCCTTTGAAGGCCAACTTTGAAATGTGGTTTTCCCAAGAAAGGTTATGGCTGATAGTGAGACCCAGGAGTTTGAATGACTGAACTTCCTCAAGAGAAATGTAAAGAAGGTATATTAGGGGAGGAGGGTTTGCCAGATGGTCCTTTCGGTGAGAGATAGTGAGAGTGTCAGACTTGTCAGGATTGAAAGACATGTTCCACGTGTTTGATCAGCTTGTGAGTTTTTTTTTCTCCAACATCTGAAGAGAGGGAAGAGGCCACAGCCGGCCTATCTGAAGGATGAGGGATGTCACGGCAGAGGGTAGAGTCGTCAGCAAATAGCTAAACAGGATTTTTCAGAGTCGGAGTGATCATTGATGAAGATCAGGAATAAGACTGGGCACACACAAAGCACTGCCTTGGGGCACTCGAGCCTTGACAGGAAGTGTAGATGAAAGGATTCCATTCAGAGCCACATGCTGGCTATGAGAGTATAGAGGAAGTCGGTAAGCCATGTGTGGAGTTGGCCTTGGATGCCATAAGCAGAGAGTTGGGAGAGTAAGACAGGATGCCAGACTGTATCAAAAGCATGAGATATGTCCAGAGAGATGGTTTTGCTCTCGCGTCTGACATTGAAGATCTCCATCCATTGTTGGGTGAGAGAATCAACATGTCCAAGGTGGACTGACCTGGTCTGAAACCAAATTGGTGATCTGAGATGAGGTTGTTGGAGAAGATTTTAGGATTTCACATCAACTGCATAACAGATTCCATGACCCTGCTGATGATTGGAAGTAAGCTGATGATAGGTCTGTAATTAGGGGGATCCGTTTTTTCACCTTTTTAATGTAATGCAGTGATGTTGGGTGATTTCAAAGTAGCTGGAAGATGACCTTGACAAATGATAGGGTGAATAGGGCAGATAGAGGATGAGCAAGAGCAGCAGAGCACACATTTAGGACGTGTGAGCTGATGCTGTCTGGTCCAGCTGCAGAGTCAGAGTCAAGGGTTGAGAATACCTTCTCCACCTTCAGTTGCAAAAGACAGAGTCCAGGAGCAGTTGGTACAACAGGGAAGGATTGGTGCTGAGAATGAGCAGTTGGCGACACAAGATTTGGAAGCAAAAACAGAATCGATGGATTCATCCTTCTGGTGTGTGAAGTCGGCTGTGATGCCATTGGAAGAGAGGGAAGGGGTGGAAGGGTATCATACTCCAGAGACTGACTTGACAAGGTGCCACCAGGTTTTAGAAGAGGGAGACGAGTTTGAATGGCCATGACTGAGGTTGGACCGATGTTGTTTTCTGGCTCTCCTGAAAGTGAACACACACTTGTTGCAGACTTTTTGGAATGCACTGAGATTGCCTTCACTTGGATAAGCCTTCCAGGAAGAGAAGGCCAGCTGGTTCAGAGCAACTGCCTCACCAAAGGATTCACTGTACCATAGGTGGGAAGAAGGGTAGAAGAAGAACTGTACTTTAACTTCCCGTTCTGGGTTTGGAGCGATGGCAGCTTCTCTCAGGGATCTCTGCCGACTTTCTCAAAGTTAAGTTTCCAGTTGTTATATGTCACGTTTTAACTGTTTATTTTCTCACCGACCTGTTTACTGTGTGTTTGTAGTTCAGTTTTGTTTTAAAAAATCATGCTATTTTGTGAGTTTTTGTCGACCTTGTCTTATCGGGTTCCTTGAGGCCTATCGTTTTTATTTGTATTTTCTTCATATTACCATCAATTTCTATTTTCCCCACTTTTCCCGATTCCCTCCCAACTACACCCTCTGTTTCTTGTCTTCAATTAAAAAATAACAATAAAACAACAACTCTTTCTCCCTCCATACCCATGAGTACAGATGCTTCTTCTTCTTCTTCTTCTTCTTCTTCTTCTTCTTCTTCTTCTTCTTCTTCTTCTTCTTCTTCTTCTTCTTCTTCTTCTTCTTCTTCTTCTTCTTCTTCTTCTTCTTCTTCTTCTTCTTCTTCTTCTTCTTCTTCTTCTTCTTCTTCTTCTTCTTCTTCTTCTTCTTCTTCTTCTTCTTCTTCTTCTTCTTCTTCTTCTTCTTCTTCTTCTTCTTCTTCTTCTTCTTCTTCTTCTTCTTCTTCTTCTTCTTCTTCTTCTTCTTCTTCTTCTTCTTCTTCTTCTTCTTCTTCTTCTTCTTCTTCTTCTTCTTCTTCTTCTTCTTCTTCTTCTTCTTCTTCTTCTTCTTCTTCTTCTTCTTCTTCTTCTTCTTCTTCTTCTTCTTCTTCTTCTTCTTCTTCTTCTTCTTCTTCTTCTTCTTCTTCTTCTTCTTCTTCTTCTTCTTCTTCTTCTTCTTCTTCTTCTTCTTCTTCTTCTTCTTCTTCTTCTTCTTCTTCTTCTTCTTCTTCTTCTTCTTCTTCTTCTTCTTCTTCTTCCTCCTGCTGGCACACCATCTTTCTTCTATTTGAGCTGCCCACTCTCACCATTACCTTCACAATTTCTTCCTACAACCTTCCATTCCTGAATCTTCCCTAATCTTACCTAATCTTCATAAATCCATCAAAAAAAAATTAAAAGATTTCCTTCTATCCTTTCTAACTATACACCTGAAACCATGTATCTCTGTACCCTCTTCCAGGTACTTTTCATTGATCCATCAGCTTCACTCTGCGTTTTGCAATCCAAATTCACCATACACCTCCACAATTTTAATTCAACCTGTCCTTTTTCAAATCTTCCGCAATCCTTAATTTAAAAAAACGATAAATAAATTAACTTTTAACTATACACCTCTCGTAACCACGTGGTTCTCCCGTAACCAGGTGATCTGTTTCTACTCTCTGTGTTTCCCGATCCAAATTCACCATTCACCTCATTATTTTATTCTTCAACCTTTCCTTTGCCTAATCTTATGCAATCTCCATCAAAAACATAATAAGAATAATCATAAAAATGATCTCTTATAATGCTTCATCTTGCTCTTTCACACGTGTGGTTCTCATTACTGTATCATAATTCACCACTCTTTTTTCTATTTCAACAATCTCTCATCTATCTCTCAATTTGACCTTTCTTTCATACCTTGTCTAAAAAGTCCAACTGTTACAACGTTTGTTCTCTCCATTCTCTTAATTCTCCTTTAATGCATCCCTCAAAAAATGTCTTTGAATGCATTTCTGAACGAGAGATAAAAACCCCCCAGTTTGCGATGAATGTTCACTTTCCATTGATTATCATTTTTTTCCAACTTGAGTGCCAATTCACCCCTCTCACCCCTCCCTCTCAAAGCAACCACCACACTCTTCCACCTCCAAGCTTCCCTCTCACATTTCTCAAAAACTCCCCACTCACCTTTCTCCCTCAACTCTCCCAACTCACCCTTCTCCCACCATTCACCCCCCTCACTCACCCTTCTCAAAGTTGCCCACCCCCCTCATATCCAGAAAGCTGCCTCATTCCCCTGCCCTCTCTCATCCATCTCAACACTCCACCTCCTCAAATCCTCAACGGCCTCTGCCCCCTCTCTTATTCCTCCCCACCGCACCTCATCCCAACACCACAGAGCCTTTTCTCCTCCTCATCCGGTTCATCCCCTCGCTCTTCTGCAATCCTCCACACTCTTTCAACAACTCCTTACCTCCCCCCCCTCCCTTGTCCTACCGTCACCCTCCTCCTCCCCCCTGTACCCAAAGCCTCCACCCTCCCACTTCATTAACAGTGTGGACCTCAAATATCCGGGGCCTTCGCTCAAACCTGACAGATCTTTCCATTCAGGTTGCCACTGTCAAATCAGACATAATCTGCCCAACAGAAACTTTCCTCCCCCAAGACGTCTCTGACTCCACAGTATCTCTCCCTGGTTATTCCCTCCAGCATTATGACAGACTTGAGCCTCATCCGAGTGGAGGACTTGCTCTCTGCATCAAAGACTATATTCCTCACTCTCCATGCACTGCCCTCACTCCTCCACATCCCCAGGAATACCTCAGGCTACGGCTTCCCCTCCACTCACACCTCATGTTTATATGTGTACTGTACCGTCCATCAAACAGTGTGGACTCCATTTACACCTCACCATCTGAAAGTATGGACCAACGTCTATCTTCTCATCCGAACTCTCTCTTCCTCATATGTGGGAACTTCAATTGTCATCATGCCAGTTGGCTGGGTGTGGGTACCACTCTCACCTGCAATGGCACTTCAGCAAGACTTCTACGACTCATTGGGACTGACTCAATCAGTCAACTTCCCATTGGTTCTTCTGACCACGTGCTTGACAAAGTGGACATCTCTTTGGCTGTTATTAGAGAACGACCTCAGCGCCGTCGAGTCTGGCATTTCACTCAAGCCAACTGGCAGGGTCTCCAAGCAGCCATCAAACTGCCAGACTGGTCTCCCATTGCTACTTTCTCCAACATCAACTCATCCTGGGAATTCTTTCAAAGAAATTTGCTCTCTCTCTCTCTCTCTCTCTCTCTCTCTCTCTCTCTCTCTCTCTCTCTCTCTCTCTCTCTCTCTCTCTCTCTCTCTCTCTCTGTGTCTCTGTGTCTCTGTGTCTCTGTGTCTCTGTGTCTCTGTGTCTCTGTGTCTCTGTGTCTCTCTCTCTCTCTCTCACACAGATTTATCCCATATCATCTTCATTTGGCCTACCCTTCCTCCCATGGTGCACTGAAGCATGTGGCGAGGCAGTTGTCCTGAAACAACTTGCCTTTGCCTCCTTGGAAGGCTCATCCAAATGAAGGCAATCTCAGTTCCTTCCACAAAGCTGGGAACAAGTGTGTGTCTACCCTCAGGAGAGACAGAAAATATCTTTTGAATCTGAAGTCTGAACTCTCAAACCTGTCTCTCTCCTCCAGATCCTGGTGGCATCTTGTTAAGTCTGTTTCTGGTGTATGTTCCCACTCCATCCCCTCCTTACCTCAAATGGCCCTACAGCTGACACTGCACGTGAAAAGGCTGAATACCTAAACTCCGTGTTTGCTTTTAAATCTTGTTTCCCAAACCCATCGCTTTCTGCACCCAGCTTACCCAGTCACACCCAGCTGTACCTGGACTCTGTGTCCTTTCCTCCTGATAAGGTGGAGAGGAGGAGGAGATTGGGACCATACTCTTTGTAGAGAGTTGGTGCTGCTTAAGCAGTCTCCTTGGCTATTGGGCACAATCCTGGACGGGTTGCCACTCCAATACAGTATACCAGCATGCTGCCACTCATTTTGCTGACCTCAGAAGGATGACAGTCCGAGTTAACCCCACCTGGTATTAATGCAACAGCTGAGCAGGATTTGAACTCAGGATCCTCGGATCCCAAGCCAGCCACCCAAACCATTAAGCCAACACCAGTCATATTCTGTTGGGCGGATTTTCTGGTTTTCATCAATGATCTCTCTGATCTCTGACAAGGTGGAGAGCTTGCTGTCAAACCGCGACTCAGATTCTGCAACTGGTCTAGATGGCATCAGTCCACGTGTCTTAAAAACATGCTCCTCTGCTCTTGCTCACCCTCTCTCTGTTCTATTC
>NC_140963.1:76482619-76497619 GCF_056783735.1 Eptatretus burgeri | reverse complement strand
GTCCAAGGCCTTCCCTTTTGAACTGAACGCAGTGAACCACAACGGTGCATGGGCTGCACAACGCAGTCTCCGTGCCAGCTCAAGTGGCACACGCAATGAACACAACGAATGGATGGATGAATGGTTTGAACTGAATGCAGTGAACCACAACGGTGCATGGGCTGCACAAATGCAGTCTCCGTGCCAGCTCAAGTGGCACACGCAATGAGCACAACGAATGGATGGATGAACACAAACACGGTGCACGGGCCGCCACTGCAGGCCCGTGTTGTAGCCGCCAACAGGGCAGTTCTCGCAGCTTGCAAACTGTTGCCTTGCGGATCCTGGCGCACATGGAAATGAACAGGGGGGGCAAAGCAAAATTGAACGGGGCTGGTGAATGGGGGCAGTGGGCATGGCATGGCAAAGGCAGCAGGCAAACACAGCCTGCAGAAGAAGGCCGCTGCAGGCAAATACAGCCGGCAGATGAACTGGCCGGCACAGGCCTTGAAGAAAAAACAGCCAGCCGGCAGATGAAGTGGGCCGGCACAGGCCTTGCAGCACACAACAGCTGCCGATGAAGTGGGCTGGCACAGGCCTTGAAGAAAAACAGCCAGCCGGCAGATGAAGTTGGCCAGCCTTTGCCGTTCAGTGGAGGTTGGTGGAGGGAGTGCGGTGGTGCTGGCCACTTGGAAGGCGGGCTCGGACCTACCTACCTGTCTCCCCCCCACCTATCGCCTTTGCCTGTCACTGTACATACCCACTCCCTTAATTTGTCAAACCCCAATTTAGCCCCAACTTAATTTTTTTTTTTTAACTCCCCACTATAAATCGTCCCCTAACCCCCTGTACTGTCCTTGTTCGGCTAACCTATCCTGTCACCTTGCCTACTCCCAACCCCTATGTTGCCTTCCCGGAGGGGAATAAGGGAGAGCTAACGTCCTGTGCCGAGGCCCAACTCAAGCCTCAGAATGGCCTCCCCAGAGTTCGGCGATCTATAACCAAAGTGGGTCCAGCGGCCCACAACGACAGCGAGGGGATGGATGGTGCGGAGGGGTACATCTCCTAATCTACCCTAACCATTTAACTGTTAAACTACCCCGGGGCTTTCAACAAGCGCCTCTCGCTTAAACTATTGGTTCTAACAACCCAGATTCCCGTCGCCTGTGTTGGTGTCCTCACAATTTCGGGCCTCGCCCCCCCAATTTTCTCTCCGTGCCCTCACACGGTCTCCTGGCTGGGACACGTGGCTCCCTTTGGCAGGCACGACCCTCTGCCGATTCTCCCGCTATGGCACCCCCGGGCACTACACTGCCTCCGAGCCTACCAGCTCCCTAACACCGGGGAGTGCCCCCCATGGCACCTCCCCTGAAACGCACACGTGGCAGGCCGGCCTCCCGGGCCCCTTTCCGAGGGTCACCCGTGCCCACAACACTGCCCACGCGGCTAATGGCGCCCCGGGCCCCCGCACCAAGCAGCCGCACCCGTGCCCACTACGCTATCCCGGCCCCCCATGGGCCCATGGCCTACCGCGGCCGACTAGCCTGGTGCCCGGGGTACCCACTCAGCGATACTCACCTTTCGCAGCCACGCTCCCAAGCCCGTCAACAGGGCTCCTGCACCCCTCCAAATGGGTCTCGAGCCTACTTTCCCACCAACAACAAAACGACCTCCATATTTCAATTTGACTAACCCACTAACTCAGTCTACACTGACCCCGGGGGTCCCTTGGGCGGGAGTCACTCCTCCCCCCAATCACTCATCGCACCATGCATTCCCCATTCGCTCCATACACACAGACCCGCTGGCCTCACTCACTCAACATGTACACGTACTCTCCTCACAACCCACAACTCTTCAACACACACCGCTGAACTCTGCCATCCTTCTATCTGCATCCCCTAACTAACTCGTGCTCCCATGTCGTCCCTTACACTATAGCACGTTCCATTTAACCTACGTAGCTAAGCTACGTCCCCTCTACACATCCACAGTCTGTCACTGTCCTCGAATGTCCCAAAAATCAATTTCCCAACCTAAAGCTCACTAAATCCCTCTACCTAATCCATTCCACGGACTCCATGAGGACTTACCCCTGCCCCATGGAGTCGGTCTAACTAAGCTAACCCTTCCCCCTAACTAGTTTCCATCCTGTGCCCAGGGTCAAGGGGGTCTTCCACCCCTTGCCCAGGAATCCTGTGCACCCGAAAGTGAGGCTTGTTTTTTTTTTTTTTTTTTTCCATGCGCAGCACCTGCGCGGCAACTCGCGCACTTTGCACCTGCCCGTGATGTCATGCAGCTGCACGTGTTCCTCGTCCCTCCTTGGACGGGACCATCCGGCAGAGATACCCCTCCTGCCGGATTCCAACCCCACGTGCAGCCATGGCGTCACCGTGCGCATAAAAAAAAACACAAGCCCCACGTCTCGAGGGGTTCCCCACGCGAACACATGTGCTTTGCCCGTTGGAGCTTAACACACACGATCGCGTGGAGAACCCGTCCGGTCCAAATCCGTTTACCTGCCTAAACTTTGTCCGTCCGCGGGATCGGCAAATCCACCGCGTGCGTTTCCGGACCGGGACTTCACTCTCGCAAGCGAGCACGTGGTGGTCTCGTGCGTTGCACAGCACGAACCGCGTGCTCACTGCTGGGTGAACCCGGCACGGTCCCCAAAACAACTACAGCCGCTACTCGGCTTTCTCTCCTCTGTCGCCGTCTCCGTCTCCATTCCACACACGCATACCTGCGTGTTACGACGCACACAGTCCACTCCATCACATTCACACCGGGAGACGCGGCTGCGTGCTCCCGCATGCCAACCGACATCTCCCTCACATACCGCTCTCTCACACACACAGTCTCCCTTGCACTCGGCCGTTCACTCACGCATGCTACCTCCCTCGCACACGTGGCTCCACGCACTCGCGGCCTTTCACTCACTCGTGGTGCCTCATCCACACACCGTGCCTCACTCACACACGGCGTGCTGGGAAGCACGTACTCTGGCACCATCGCCACCTCACCACTCACACACGGGGTCGCTTCCACACACGGGGACGCACTCACGCCTTGCACCACACACACAGGGACAACCACTCTGGGGATTCGTGTCCCCACAAGGGTCTCCGGGGCCTCTATACCCCCCAAGCTTTCCGTGCACCCGTTCACAGCACCCGTCCCCTCAACCTCGCAAAGCACGACCGAACTCACCTGGTCGTGACTCGCCTCAAGGGGGCATACTCCCTCCCCTCGTTCCTGGAGGAGGCTATCCCGCTGCTCGCACCAGGTCCCTACACGCTCCGCGAGCTCACCCCCATTATCCTCCACTACCTCCGTGTGTGTGTGTGCGTCACTTACCCCGTCTTCATCGTGCAGTCTTCCCTCTATTTTTTCTGTCTCCCGTGTCTCTGCCAACTCTTCACCCTTTACCTCCCTTGTCTCAACTATTATTTCCGTTGTCGTCACCTCGTGTCTCGTCTCACACGTTTTGGTCTCCCCATTTAATTTTTCCCTTTCGGTCACCGTCGATTCTTCTGTCACGACCCTCGCCCAACACGCCCCCCGAATAATTTTTTTACCCGCCTCCACCGCGGGCCTGTCAGCCGCTGCACCCCCTTCCAGCTCGTTCGCTCCTGCACGTGGAGTCGCCATTTTGAGTTCCCTGGTCACGGCCTTCATGCCCGCCTGCAGGCATCGGCCCATGTTCTGCGTCTCACCCCGTAGTTCTTTCATTTCTTCCCTCATGTTTGCTTCCATTCCGTTTATTTGCTTGTTCATTTCGTTTTTCATTTCATTTGTGTTTGTATCCATCTTTTCGTTCATGCCTTTCATTTCATTTTTCATATTCGCATCCATTTTTTCGATCATTTCCGCATTCATCTTTTCGTTCATGCCTTTCATTTCGTTTGTATTTGCATCCATCCTTGCTGTCATTGCCGCCAGCATGGCGCATAGCTGGGCCATGTCGGATGCACTCAGCTGAGCCGTTTCGGCAAGGGTTGGGGAAGGGTTTTGGTGGAGAGGGGGGGGAGGTGTCATACACCGCGGCCGCTGCCGCACCCATTTCGGGCTCTGGGTTCAGTTGGGCGAGTCCGTGTTCCTGCACAATCAACATTTCCTGCTCGGGGATTCCATCCTGGACCATGGATTCTACACATTCTACATCCATTTCTAATACCCCCGGCTCCCGCTCGCCTTGAGACGCCATCTTGCTTCTCGTGAAGGGTTAATTTCGCTCGCTCGTAATTTGGAGGGAATCGGGGGTCGCTTCTCTCACCCCTGGACCGATTCCCGTGAATTTAGCCGGAGACAGGAGAGCCCGTTTTCCTGTTCTCCGATACCAGTGCCGCGAGGAGGGCGATGAATTTGTATCGCACGACCTGACACCAGTGTTGCGGGTTCGCGCCTGCCGGCGTGCGACGGCCACGTAACTCGAATCGCGGCACGTCGCCCACCGGACGGACAATCCAGTCGTGACCCTCTCGGACTAACGCCGGGAACCAGTCACGGGTGGACCTTTCAGTCTCACCGCGATCGAGCCAATCAGCCCCCGCGTGGGATAGGGTTGCTCGCCAAATTCGACCTACCTAAGTACCCACGCGGAGGGTAGACCGGGCGATCGCACCTCGCCGCAGGTCGACTTCGGACACGGGCCACTTAAGCGACCCGTTCCGTACTATCGGGATAACCGAGCGGTGTTATCGTCGACCTCGACGGTTCGATTAATTATCGGGCGTATTCAGCCCACTACCAACCCTTTACGTGAAGCAAGATGAGGATTCAATGAAGGAAATGACGAAGCGAAGCGGGAAACAGTTCGACACAAAGCACATTTATTCGCGCTGAACGGAAAGCACACATATTCAATTCCACCAAAAGCACACAGAAAAGGAAAAGAAACACAATGCAATTTTACACAAAAAGCAAATGCGACAATGCAGATCTAATACCGATTACACGAGCACACGGCAACACTTATACAATTTTACTTCACAGACGGCACCGACAACACATACCCAAAACCAAGGAAAGAATACCCTCAAGGATGAGGCGGGCCTGAGGCCGAGACCGGGTCGGGCCTACCCGTCTGGTGATGAGACGCGGAGCGGCGATGGTGCCTCAACTCCGCGGGCCTCGCGGGCAGTGTCTGGTAGGGGGTGGGAAAGGGGCCCCCTTGGTCGCACTATCTCAGCGCGGGGGGAAACAGGAGGGGGTTGCTGATGCTCGGGGTATAGAGGATTTTTATTGTCCCGCGACGAGCGTCTTCACCTCGGCCAGGTCGCGCTGTCGGCCTCCCTGGGGTGCAGCTCCCTGCACGACGCGAGCACCCCCTCGTCTGCCCTCGCCGCCTCTCCACAGCTCCGTCCCCTCCGCTCCGGCTCCAACGCACACGACGACCAGCTCCTTCTTGCCAACTCCACCGCCCGTGAAGTCTTAACTCTCTCATCTCTTGACTGACGAACGCGGTCGCTTTTATAAGCCCCGTGGCTTCGCCTTCTCATCTTTGACCCTCTGCCTTCGACCTTTCACCTTGCTCCCCATTGGCCCGAGAAAAAGTGGGCGTGAATGCTTTTTGATCCATAAATTTGCATATATCGATCGCCCTCCAACGCCCTGGGGGTGGGGCCAAATCGCCCCTCGCTCACCGATTGGACGGTACAAAAGTGGGCGTGTGTCGTTTTTGATCCGTTTTTGAAGTGGAAAATCCGTGGTTTTGTACACGCTGTTCGGCGCGCGCCCTGCACGAGTCCAACACCGGTACCCACAAGCGGCGCAAGAACGGTGGCGATGCGACGGTTGCGAGGTGCGACGTGAAGCGGCGCCGCGGTGGGTGGTTGATGTTGTGGTTGTGGTGGTAACAATGGCGGTTGGTCCAAAATAAAGATAGTAAAAGAAAAACGGCTATCCTGAAGAGGCGCAGCACGCATAAATGACATGTATTCCCACTAGACAACGGGTTTGGGCCTAACTACACATGTACTTACCGAGATACCTCACCTAAGGGACCTGAATGGTGGTTTGCGAATTTGGTAACCACAACAATATATATATATATATATATATATATATATATATATATATATATATATATATATATATATATATATATATATATATATATATATATGTGTGTGTAGTATGTGAAATAGTTTTTCATCAGGCTGTTCCCTTGTTTAAAAGCCTATGAGTGGGTTCAGAATAGTGTCAAGGAAGCAACTTTGAGCAGAACAACATGTGAAGGTGAAAACTCTGTGAGAAGGGCATACTATGAATACGTTAGCAGAAAAGCTGAAGATCTACAAGAGTGTGAAGTACACTTTGCATGGCCTGAAAAAAGTGGCTCAGTATTAGACAAGAAAAGGCCAGGAAGATCCAGAAGAACCTCCCCAAGGCAAGATTTGAACCTGCTCAGCTGACACGACAGAATAAAATCAAGTCAGCAGCTGACAAATGAAATGAGAGCAGCCTGAACATTATCATCGGGTGTACCATTGTGCACAGAAGGCTGATTGCTGTCAGTCTCCATAGCAGAGTGGCATCAAAGAAACCACTGCTGAGACCACAGAATGAAGTGAAACGAATGAAATTTGAAAGACAACACCAAGATTTGGTAACTGCATGATGGAATCGGGTACTCTGGTCTAATAAATCAAAGTTTTAACTTTTTGGATCTTTGAGACAAATTCAAACGCTGAAAACCTGGAGAACGTTGTAACACAAATTGTTTTCAGCCTAATGTTAAACACAGGGGAGGCTCCATAACTGTCTGGTTGTATTTCAGATTTTGGTGGAGGAAAACCTGTTAAAATTAATGTGATTCAAACAAAAGAAGTACAAGCAGATACTGCAGCACCATGCGGTTCTCAGTGGAAATCATTCACTCGGAAGAGGATTCATTTTCCAACAAGATAACGATCCAAAAAACACTTCCAATATACACTAGTAAGAGTATTTGGAGAATAACATTACAGCTGGTGTGCTCCATGTGTTACAATATTCTGGACATGAATCCCATTGAGGCCAGAATGGATTACCTGGAAACAGAGAAGAACAAGAGGAACCCAAATAACCTTTCATAACTGTGGAATGTACTGCTGGATATTTGGCACACTATCCCTGTAAGATTGCTTCAGTCTTATACAGGAAGCATGAGTAAAAGAGTGATGGCACTCAAGAACACAAAGGGTGGATGCGTGAAGTATTGACTGAAACTATAAAATGACATTGTTTTTGTTATTTCCTTTAGCAGTTTATTTCACACTCATTTATAAAGGCTGTTAATTTAAAATAATAAACACATCTGACTGTTGTCACTGATTATAATTTGAGGACTTTACCCTGAAGTATGAATAACATTGGAATAATCCAAAATGTTGCATCATACTATGTATAATTTTCCCTGTCAAATGCTGAAGTCAAAAAGAGTGCTGTCTAAGACTGTTGTTGATATAACCTTTTGAAATTCCATGTGACCATTGCACACGTAACGGCCTCTTTTGGGTGTTGGTTGCTGGTATTGGCCCATGAAGATCTAGTTTTGCATCCCCAGTCTGTGTTGGTAAAGACATTTGTTTTCATCATTGTCTTCTCTGTCCATCCTGGTTTTTTTTCCTCTGGGTTCACTTGTTCTGGTTGGGTAAAGAATGGTGATGCAACATAAGCAAATGAGTTTAATGACCTCTATGAGTGCCTGATTGTTTTCTTTCATTATACGAGTATAATTTCTGGTTTATTGTAAAGAACCAGCATCTGAAGATATCTACGATGGCATCTAAATTCCTTGAATTCTGACCGTAAAACCAGAAAATAACTCCAAAATGATGAACGTGTGAGATCGTGAAACGTTTCTATGAACTAGTGCTAGTGAAAGATTCATTTGCTCATCCAGTTCGTTCAATATGAGATCAGTTATGTTTGGATGCAAGTGTATGTATGACACATTATCTTAATGGATGGGGTGATCTAAACTTTTGATTCCAAGTACGGGTTGGAAAGGAAGACTGGAAGGAAGATTTTCTTCCTCCGTGTGCAGAGATTATAGAAATGTACATAAATACAATATTTTGGAAGGCAAATGGCCATGAGTCTTATAAAAGCACAGAGGAAATGCTAACAGTCTTTATTTATCAGCGACAGTTTACACAACATCTACTGAAGGAGCCAATGGAAAAGCCTTTTAAAGAAAACCCCCAAATATAGAATTCTATTCCAGACAGCTAGTGGTAGCTGCTTGTATCAGACATGTTTACACAGCCCATCAGGGTCGAAACCGACCGAAACACACAGGCTAATGTGACCAAGCTTGACAGCAAACTTCCATCGGTCCATTTTAGTGTCAAACGAGGCTGTTCAAGGACAACATCAGGTCTCAAATAGATGGTGTTGCATGTTACATTACTGACATGCAAACAGCCACCTGTTTGTTGTATTTGCAAAAAACCCCCCATGGATTTTCAACGTCTGCCCCATGCATATTTAATAAATGAATATCCACCAAACGATTCCCCTTCAGCCCACCCCAAACAATTTCCAAAGACTACCAAGCAAGAGCATTGATGCTAGTCTGTATACATCACCACATGCAGGGTGTTGGATTTCTGGATGCTTCGTCGACATGTGGGTGTCCCTTCCCAGGAGACCCAGTAGATCTCCAATCTCCATGGATAACTTGGATACTAATGAGCCAGTTGCTTTGTTTTAAAAGTTCCACCAAAAAACACTGTTGAGGAACTAATTTCCTTGTCTTCTTACCCTCATCCAGGTTACTGATCGGAGCCTGTTGGCAATAATCACGTGACCTTTCTGCCATTAAGTAGTATTGTGTAGTAGCTTTGACCTCCCATTACCTGTACTGTGAATGTGCTGAGCTGCTGTGATTTCCAGGCTTATTACAGGCACAGTGAAATGAGAGGGAAGGCACATGGTGTCACGTAGCTGTACACCTGTGCTGGGAAATGGTTGCTAACTGAGCACCGCTCAAACTATACCTGTTCGTACCTGTTGAGGATGCAAGGCAGTGAGAGTTATTAAGTTGATTTACTTGCTTCCTTATTTGCTAACCCTCATGTTGGCTTTGTTGGCTCTGATATTACTTGAGTGAACAAATGATCTTATCTATTGAGAGGAGGTTTGCACAAACTGCTTTGCAGTTGTTATCTCATAACACAAATTAAAAATTGGTCACATGATCTTTTTTTTTGAGGTTTGTAAGTCTCATCATTCCAAAGGACGGTGCAGAGCCCAGCACTCAATAATATGGAAGATGCAGCTCAGACATTCCATGATCTTTCAGAGGCTGTAAATGTACAAACACCTGGACACACATATCGTGTTCAAAGTTCTAATAACTTATCGTGTGTATGAGAAGGAATGAACAAACTTTATAACTAAGGAAATGCTAAATAGCCAAGTAATTGCCACCTTCGAATACATACAGCTAGTTGAAATACAATGCAGCTCATTCCGCGGAATCATCTTATTCGACAAAATAAATTAATAATTCAAACTACTCACTACATGTTAAAAAAAAAAACCAAACGTGGTGATTACCCCAATTACCTCCCCATTTAAAAATGATTGAAAAGACCAGACAAGTCCCAAGCAACCAAAACCAGCAATGTAACACGGACATGTTTCAATAATCCTGTAAATACAAGTACTGTCTCTCTGACTGCGCTACGATGAGCTCGCCCGTCCAAGCCAGGTAAACTCTGCTTCAACAGAGGTTACTTCAACCATACACTATTTCCCCGAATTGCAAACGAAGTCTATTTTCTCCAAAAATTACCTGAGCCAGGGAACCACTTTCTGGGTGGCTACAACAGGTAACTTGCAATCCTTAGCCACAACCAACAAGACCTTAATGGAAACTAAAGTCATCTTTCAAAATTTGAGCATTACATCTGACCACGCTAGAAATGTTTCACTCTGCAGCTTTGGAGTGCTGCCAGTCCTTGCTGTTGTGTGTTTCTGATTGGCTGCGAATCTCGACGGATGAGGCCACCACTCTCTGCTTTGTGTTTATGGTTGGCTGTAAATCTCCGATGCAGCTGCCAATCATTGCTTTTGTGGGTTTTTTTATTTATTGGCTGTAAATCTTGGATGAAGATGCCAAGCCTTGCCTTTGTAGGTCTCTGATTGGCTATGATTCGTATCTTTACATCATGTACTTCTCTACCCACCTTTCTGTTCACACCTGATTGAGTGAGTAAAAATGAATGAACAGCTTGTTTCCTGCAGTTATTCACATTAATATTCAATTGTAGCTGCTGCCAATTTAATGTAAACATGACTTTTTAAACAAGTTTTATGTTTGTAATACAACAATTAGGATATATATATATATATATATATATATATATATATATATATATATATATATATATATATATATATATATAACTGAACAACGACATTTCATCACACACGATCGTGGTCCCCTACCACCATTTTGCTCTGGCTGGGTGATCTTTGATAAAGATGCCGCACCACCTGGATGGACCGTTACTTACTGACATGAATATATGCAATAACACCCATTTGGTCAGTTCCTTGACCAATCGACGAGTGAATAAAGGTGACATAGCGACAGCTCCACAACCTTTATTTATTATAGTAAGATAGGATGGTGTTCCTATCAGTCGGTGGGTTTCATCACTCGTATAGGGGCACATCATCGGCGGCATAGTTGTGCCCCAACAAAATGAAAGCCACTCGACGGCCAAGCTGTTGTTGAGTTGAGACCATAATGCAGAACAAGCAGCTCGATGTAAATGAATACACTATAATGAAACAAAATGCCAAGCTGCCATATGCAGGAAGAATAAGAATAATAAGAAGAAGTACTTTTAGACACTTCGTCGTGAAAGCCAGATGCAAAGTCAAAGTGAAACGGGAACAAGCAAAATGTAAATAAGTACTTCCAGTTCCAATTCTTCCTTGGCAGAAATGTGTGTTTGAACTCTGAGCAATCAACCTCGAAAGTTAATGAGATCACCCAGGCAGAATTGTCCTGATTACATTTTATTGTTACTTGTATCCATCAGTGTGTGCATTTTTACTGTTTTATGTGAACATTTTTGTTACTCTTGCTCGATGTTCTCATACTTGTAAACCAGCTCTACCATGCGTCCTGCTCTACCTCCTTTGTCATAGTTTTCTAATCCCTTTACTCTGCTCAATTATTTTCTTTTTCATCTCTAATACTGTGACTAACGTCCGCAAGGGCTCCATGTTCTGCATGTTTTTTGTTTTTTTTTACCATTTCTTTTACTCCGTTCAACAGCTCGGTGAAACAAAAACAACATGTGGTCTTCTGCTTAATACTCTTCCTTCTACCCATGCATTCTGTAATGCCTCTCCTACTCTCAATCTCTTTTGCTTTCACCCACTCCAGCACATCTTATATTATTGATGCGCTCGGCCCAATCATAGAGCCACGTCACACCACCTGACTTACATATACAGCCCTCCTCCCCGACTCCGCACACTCACACGAGATGTCAGACGATCAGGCCAGCAGTGAGACCCAGCTCTCATCCCCACACACCCGGTCCCTACCCTTCTTCACCAATGTTCTCCTGTGTGTGCGATTCCCTCTCTCCAACCCTCTGGTCCACCAATATCAGAGTTCTACACTCCAATGTCACACATCTGTCCACCCAGGTTGCTGCAGCTCACCAAGATATTGTATATCTTGGGGAAACAAATCTTTCACCGGATGTCTGCAGACTCTTCTGTGTGTGTTTTGAGGTTTTTTTTTTGCCTCTTCCACTCTGACAAGCCTGTCTCCTCCACCTTTTCAGGCCTGAACCTGCATTGGTTGTGATGGTGTTGTGTATGCTCATTTCTCCTTCACCTCCACTCCTGCAGGATCCCTGCTTCTCTCTCGTTGCTTTCAATTCCATGGAATGCATTTGGCTTTGTGTGCCTCTCCATAACAATGTGTTGTTTCTTTTGTCTACAACCAACTCCCCCCCCCCCTCCCAACTCCAATTACTTCATATACGAGGCTCTTCCCACAGACTTTGACACCCTGCTCTCCTCTCCTCTCAACCCTGTACATTCATCTTAATCTGGAGAGACTTTAAAACTGCCAACATACCAACCAGCACAGTGTTTGCTCACAGGCATCATTACCATTGCCCAGCAACTAAATAATTCTGCGAAACAATTGGACTTGATGATCTCTTTTTCTTACATAACACTTCTCACAAAATGGCAACCATTCATTTCTGAACCTTGTCGTGTCAAACCTTTCTTCAAAGTTGTTTTACATCTACTCGGCTCCTCTTGACTCGTCTGACCACGCTCTGGTGGAACGTGTGCGTCTTTTAGGAAGTTACTGGAGAACCCTGAAAGAGCAAACGTGTATTGCAATTTACTAAAGCTGATTGCTGTCACCAAAAAGTCACTCTCTCCATTCCAGACTGGACCATCATCAATCGCATTAGGTCCGAACATTCATTGCTCCTGGAATCTAACTGCAACCGACTATTTTATCTTCTTCACAAGTTCATGTCACCCCATCCCCCATTCAACTTTTCTATCCTATTAGGCGTCTGTCCTTCGAATTTCTTGGGCTCAATATCAGGCTCACCTGCAATCCAAGTTGCCCAGCCGCTCACCATCCTCCAAAGCCTGGTGGGAGCTCATCAAGTCTGTGTGTGGTAAACATTCCTCTTCCATTCCCTCCCTCATGAAGGATGGAGTCATGCTGGACACTGCTCAGACAAAATCAGAGTTCTTCAACTCTGTCTTTACTCAAACAGTCAAAGTGCCTTCAAACTTCATCCCTTCCCTCATCTACCCTTTCTCCCATTGGTGAATGTTCCCTACAGCATGTGCCCTTCTTACGCAGCTTGACACCTCTTCCATAGCTGGGTCTGAGATCAAAAGTGCTCTAATTAATTAGGTCCCTGCTTCAGTGCTATCATATCCTCTCTCTCCTTTCTCTTTAATAGCTTGTTCTTGGATGGGCAGCTTCCTGAATTTTTCAAAGTAGGAACATCACTTCTATGCTTCACGTTCCAGAATGAATCCCTTCAAATACAGATATATCAGATATATTTCGACCCATCAAAAGCAAATTAATGGAGTCGATCATTACGGCCAACGTCAGGCAACATAATTTTTCCAACTCACGAAGCTCTTTTTGCTTTGACGAGGGGTTCGCACTCAAAATTTCAGCTCCTCCTTGCTTTCCATGGCGGTTGGCATACTTCACTCAACATCCTGTTGATTTAATCCAGGCTGGTTGCCCACCTGCATTAATTTGTCCCCTTATTCTTCAGATTGTGGAATCTCCTCTCTGTGTGCATTGTCTCACCCGACTCGATTCACTCTTTCAAATGTGCTGTACATCGCTACCTCGTGCGCTCACCCATACACATGCACGATCTACACGTGCTGAGTATTTCCTGGACAATTATTACTCATTTTTATGTTCTTCCTTACATTCTTGTGCATGTCCAATCCCCTCCCCTTCCCCCCAGTACTCTTTGCTAGTCTCTAAATCTGCTGTCCCATGCTCTTTACTCCTCCATGAGTTGAGACCATAATGCAGAACAAGCAGCTCGATGTAAATGAATACACTATAATGAAACAAAATGCCAATCGAAATCTAGGTAATAGCAATGTATTTTTGCAAAATGTAAATTGGTGAAATGCAAGTATGACACAGACTTTGGGTTCATTGTTCTCTTACTGTCTGCATTGTATTTCCAGTCCATCGTCGTCGTTTGATTGATTTGATTTTCCAAGAAGAGACAGAGAGAGCTTGAGTTTTTCGCGGAAACAGCTGTGCAGATCAGGTGTCTGACAGCAGCTGCCTCGGCCTGGCCGAGATGGACCCGCAGAGCTATCGATGTGCTTGACAAACTTGCAGTTGCGCCCATGCGGCATGAGGTTCACCTCATCCCTTTGCATGACGATAAGCGGCGTCGTCACATCCACTCTGCTGCATCCACTTTTCCAATCAGAGCGTGCTATTCATTTCCTGGTTGTAGGTGCAGTCAAGAACAGAGTTGCAGAGGATGTGCATGGAGGCCCCTTAGAGATTAGGATTGCATTGTTGACCTGTGATTATATTTAGACTGCCTGCCAATGCTCGTCTCTTGACACGAAGCAGGTCGGCTGGCGTCCTCACTGAGGAATGTGTGGAAAATATGTTTCATATCGTGAAATCCTGAGCTTATTTACATTTTGAAATCTCACAAATTGGAATCTGCACAACATCGATGAGACTGGACAGCGCTTTGAGAGGTTGTTCAAGAAATGAAATGATAGGGGTTTTGAATTGACAACTAATTGTGGTAGAAGAACATAGTTTCTCATGTTCTTCTATAACCTTAGCTTTTGTAAATGTTGTTTGGAAACAAAATCTCTGACCTTCAGTGGGCACAAGAATTGTGGTTTTCATGTGAGCAGAAGCTTCTGAAGTCTTGGCACATCTTGTTGTGCCAATCGTGCATGGCACCTGAGCTTGGCTCTCAGCCAATCCATGTGCTCTGGAATCTTCTGAATGCACACAACGGACATCCCAAAGGCTACAAGGTTCACTGCGTCAATATTAACCAGCAGTGGGAACGAAAAACTTCTGCTTTGAATTCTTATCTTCCTACTGGCATGAGGATGGATATATGATCAATTCAGTTGAACCAAAGTTCCCCACAAAGGTTTGTTGCATTACATTAATTCACTTTTTGAACTCTATGTCTGTTTCTAGAATGCAGGTTTAGGTTTATTATTTCTAGATTAAATGCAAACCTTGTAATTGCCAATAAAACCTTAACCGTGTGAGTCCCAACACATCCTGGACCGTACTTGGAAACCAAGGTGATGAAAGATGTTGAGATTTTGTTGTTTTTTTTTTCAAACCATAGCACTTGTTGCGAACTTTTGTTATTACAAACTTGATGCTTTAATTACATGTTGGTTAATTAGTGTTTTTTTTTCCTTTCTTGATGAAAGGTTCTTTGAAGGAGTTATTTGTTGGGACCCAAGAACGATGCATTCTCAGTC
>NC_140963.1:76400119-76477619 GCF_056783735.1 Eptatretus burgeri | reverse complement strand
AGAACAAAAGGAACTTTCAAACATGTTTCCCTTCATTGTCCCTTCATGCCCTTGTAATTCATGTAAAAATACTGTTACGTAGTCGGGTTGAGTAGGAGAGCCTGGTGTTGGCGCAGTGGTTAATGCAGCGGCTTGGGATCCAAAAGGTCCTGAGTTCAAGCCCCGTTGGGCCACTGAATTAATACACCAGGGGGTTGACTCAGCCTGTCATCCTTCCGAGGTCGGCGAAATGAGTACCAGTATACTGGGCCGGTGTATACCCCGGTTAAAATAGGTGTACCTCATCCCTGTGTCGTAAGAGGTGACCAGGGTTGCGTCAGGAAGGGCATCCGGCGTAAAACATGTGCCAAATCACTATGCGGATCACACGGATGATCCGCTGTGGCGACCCCTAACGGGAGCAGCCGAAAGAAGAAGAAGAAGAAGTCGGGTTGAGTAGGAGATCCACAGGTAGATTTAATTTTTTTGTATACTTTGTCGAGGCTCATGTGAGAGCTAACACACAACGCACGGCAAGGGGCGCATGAGACAAGAGGGGTGGCAGTGGGAAGGACAAAACATTGGGGAACAGAGACACGAGGAGATCTGTGGAAGGGAGAGGGATGGGGCGGGGAACATGGGTTATACAAGATGGACACTACAGGGACTTTCAGGAAGGAAAGCAGGGAATTTGAAGGAAGTGGGCTTGGGTAGATTAAAGGGGGTAGAAAAGATCGAGGATTTGGATGGGGGATGATAAGAGGTGGTGGTGAACAGCTGTTTTGAAGGCCTGGAGGGAAGAGTGGGATTGGATAGACTGAGGGAGTTTATACCAAAGGCAGGAAAAAAGAGGAATGAAAGAGCGAAGGTGAGCAGTGATTCGTGATTTTGGTAGTTTTACCAGAAGGGGGTTGTTGCAGGACCTTGAGCGCCCTCCAGAAATGTGGTGGGTACAAATCGCAGAGAGAGCAGGGGGGGCGAGGCTGGAGAGGAGATGGTAGAAGACAGAAAGACAACTGACCAGCCTGTGGTGAGAGAGTGAGAGGCCCAATGACTCAGCCTCATTGGGAGAGATGCCAATGATCTGAAATGCCTTGGTTTCCACAGCGTGAAGCCGAGAAAGGTGGGAGGCTGGAGCACCAGCCCAGAGGGGAGAGCAGTACTCCATCAGGCTACGGATGAAAGCTTTGTAAGTGGTCAGGAGCTCAGGAGGGCCGAGGAAGGACTTTGCACAACGTAGGCTTCCCAGTCGGTGAGTGGCTTTGGAGGCGAGGTTTGAAATGTGGCTTTCCCAGGAAAGATCATGGCAGATAGTGAGACCCAGAAGCTTGAATGAAAGGACTTCTTCAAGAGGATTGTTGACAAAGTAGATGGGGGGGGGGGAGAGGGGGGTTCAGACAGTCCTTTCAGTGAGACATAGTAAGAGGAGATTTTTTCAGGATTGAAAGTCATGTTCCATGTGTTGGACCAGTTTGTGATTTTATCCGGATCTGCAAAGAGCGAAGAAGCTGCTGCTTCCGATCGGTGGGATGAAAGATGGTACGGAAGAGGGTGGAGTCATCATCAAAGTGATATAGAGGATTTTTCAGAGAGTCGGAGAGATCATTGATGAAAACCACAAAAATAAAAGGGCACAGAACGCTACCTTGAGGAACTCCAGCCTGGACAGGAAGAGGGGATGAAAGAAGTCCCTTTAGGGCCACATGTTGGCTGCGACAGGAGAGGAAGTCTGTGAGCCATGAGTGGAGATGGCCTTGGATACCATTGGAAGATAATTTGGTGAGCAGGGCAGGGTGCCAGACTGTGTCAAACCACGCAATATGTCGAGGGACATGGCTCTGATTTCATGTCCGGCATTGAGGGCTTCCATCCATTGTTGGAGAACAGAAGCAGCATATCCAGGGTAGAGTGACCTCATCTGAAACCAAATTGATGATCAGAAATCAAGCCATTGGAGAAGAGGAAGGATTTCATGTCTGAAGCGTTGATGGATTCCATAACCTTGCTGATGATTGGGAGAAGGCTGATTAGTCTGTAGTTACAGGGATCTGTTTTTGCACCTTTTTTGTGCAGGGCAGTAATGTTTGCTGATTTCCAAGCAGATGGTAGATGGCCTTGAGCAAATGAGAGGGTGAATAGAACAGAGAGAGAGAGGGTGAGCAAGAGCAGAGGAGCAGGTTTTTAGGACACGTGGGTTGATGCCATCTGGACCGGTTGCAAAATCTGAGGTGAGGTTTGACAGCAAGCTCTCTACCTTGTCAGGAGAAAAGGACACGGAGTCCAGGGACAGTTGGGTGCGACTGGATAAAGTGGGTACAGAAAGCAATGGGTTTGGGTTGGGACACAAGATTTAGAAGCAAACACGTTATTTGGCATTCAGCCTTTTCACATGCGGTGTCAGCAGTGCGGCCATGAGGGAGGTAAGGGAGGGGATGGAGGGGGAACATACACCAGAAACAGATTTGATTAGACGCCACCACGATTTGGAGGAGGGAGAGCGGTTTGACAGTTCAGACTTGAGTTTAGGAAGATGTTGTTTTCTGGCTCTCTTGAGGGGAGACACAAACTTTTTCTGAGCTTTATGGAAGGAACTGAGATTCTCTCAGTTTGGTTTGCTTTGCATGAGGAAAAATCAAGTTGTTTCAGGACAACTGCCTCGCCACAAGCTTCAGTGAACCAAGGGCGGGAGGAAGGGTAGGACAACTGAAGACGAGAGGGGATAAATCTGTGCATGAGGGAGGGCAAGTTTCTTTGAAATAATTCCCAGGAGGAGTTGATGTTGGAGAAAGTAGCGATGGGAGACCAGTCCTGAAGTTTGATGGCTGCTTGGAGACCCTGCCAGTCGGCTTGAGTGAAATGCCAGACTCGACGGCGGTGAGGTGGTTCTCTGATAACAGCCAGAGAGATGTCCACTTTGACTTGGACGTGGTCAGAAGAACCGATTGGAGCGGAGGAAGAGCAGCAGATATTTTCCGGGAAATTTGTCAAAATCAGATCCAGAAGAGATGGAGTACCGTTGGTTGAGATCCGGGTCGGGAAGTTGACCGATTGAGTCAGTCCTAATGAGTCGCAGAAGTTTTTTCCTGAAGTTCCATGGCAGGTGAGAGTGGTTCCCACACCGAGCCAACTGGCATGATGACAATTGAAGTCGCCACATATGAGGAAGAGAGAGTTCGGATGGGAGGATAGAAGATGGTCCATGTTTTCGGATAGTGAGGTGTAGATGGAGTCATCACTGTTAAGTGGACATTACAGTACACATATAAACATGAGGTGGGAGTGGAGGCGAAGCCGTCGCCAGAGGTATTCCTGGGAGTGTGGGGGAGTGAGAGCAGTGCATGGAGAGTGAGGAAAAGAGTCTTTGATGCAGAGAGCAACTCCTCCACCAGGACGAGGCTCAGGTCTGTCATACCGGAGGAGGGAGTAACCAGGTAGAGTGTGGATGCTTTCAAAGTTCCATGTCTTGGATGTGAGGTGAGGAGGAAGGAGGGAGAGGCAGGCACTGTGGGACAGTACCGCCATCCAGTGGAGTGACCAATGGGGACCAGCTTTGGATGGTACGAACACTGTGTGAGGCACTGCTCTGTCCTGTGGAAAGGCAAATGGGGACCAGCCATGGGTGGTTCCTGCGAGCTCATAAAATTTGCAGCTCACGGGTGTGCGCTCCCTCTCTCTCTGCTTCATCGCGATAGGGAGGACTACTGTCTGGAAACGTGGACACTGCTTCAGAATCCATCACCTCCACCACATTACTCCTGCCTCCTTGCCAATCCTGGGTGACACCGCTTGTGTGCCAGCGACCTGTGCCTACCACCAGCTTCATGCCTGCTCAAGCCTTTGCCTGCCCCCTTTGTTTGTGTGTGTCTGGTAATCAGCACCATTCGGGGGTTATGCTTTAGTTGCATTGTACAGGGTTGCCTGAAAGTCACTTTACCCCTCCCTAGTGAAGTTTTAGTTCTTGAACTCATTTAACATACAGGCTTTATTGTGCAGTACTTACAATAATTAATCAGTCAATGTGTCTACAGCTGGTGCCCCATCTAATATATAAAGCTCCTTCTAACCACTCACGAAGTGACTCGCTCACTCACTGACTGACTGACTGATATTTATGTTCAGTACCTTCAGGGTGTCGTTGAAACCCGAAAGTTTGCGTGCCGATGGACATCGAAGCCGATGCACCGGGAAAAAAATAAAAAAAATAAAAAATAAAAATCGCAGAACTGTTGGAAAGTGTCCGTCAATGAAAATATACATAAATTAAAAAAAAATTCAGGTGAGCGACCCGAGACAATGGGGGAAGCACTGTTCATTATTGCTTACAATGTGTAAGTATACCCTGCTAATATCTGTATACAGATACAATGAGTCCTTAATTATTGTAAATACTGCACAATAAAACTGCATTTTGTAAGTACAGTAAGATGAATTATTGTAAGTACTTCATATTAAAGGAGGTGAAGAACGAATGCTTTCCTGGGGAGGGGTAAAGGGGCTTTCAGGCAACCCTGTGCATATGTTTCGGTGTCCCATCTTCCCGATTCATGTCTGTCATCGGCTTGGTTCATTCGTCCTACATATAGCATCTTAATTACCCTTATCCCATATTATTTTTCCATAAACCCCATTTTAATTGGAAGAAACGTTTTCCCACCTTTTGCCTCCAGCATGTTTAAGCACCAGGTTCAGCTTCCATTTGGGTGATCCTTGGGGAATTGTAAACAGTAAATAATTATTGAACACAGTAACAAATTACTGAACATCTTTCAGGCATTCACTGAGGTCTTGTACTCCCAGCTCAGTGGGTCCGTGTTAATGGAGGATGTCTGACACAATAAATAGTACATCGATGTCTACACTAATGTATTTGTCCCGCATGTGATGGACTGGATCGCCAAGCTTCTCCATGAGCCGCAGATTCATGTGATTGGATCATGTGTCACAGTGTGGGAACTGTTTGAAGTGCATTTGATACTTGGGACCACTTCATAGTGTAATCAGGAAGCATGGAGACGGTCTCTCTTGAACACCATAAGTGGTCCAATCAGTCGGATGTTATTGGGCTGGCAGGATAGCCTGGAGGTACGCACACTCGCCTCTGGCCTGTGTAGCCTGGGTTTGAATCCTAACCCAGCTTTCAACCATCATCCTGGTGTTTTACAGGCATGGTGAGACATCAATGTGTGTGCCATCCCTCGGATGGACTTTAAACCTGGAGTATCATCTGCTGGCATTTGTTGGTAGATATTAAAGACCCCACGGTGTCCTTTGTGAAGAGTCGGTGAGCTATATCTGACACCCTGGCCAAATTCCAAATACCTACCCTAACCTACAGGAGGTACTGCATCAGTGGCACAGCTGCAACCTCAACAATGAGGCAACCACCAACCACAGGCTGCATTCAAAATTAATTAAAAATAGTGGCCTCTTGGCAGAATTCTTGACGAAGAGTTAATAAACCAGGTAAAGCATTTTTAGTGACATGAACTGTCCTTTTTATACAATATTGAGACTCATTGAAGAGCAGGATCCTTGCACTTGCAGTTCAGGTCTTGCTCTCTGGTCCACTTGGCATGGTGAGTAAACGTTTATTTAAAAATGTGGTAAAGAATTGAAAAGTAACCGAAATTGAACCTTTTCACCAAACTTTCAGAGCAAAGCTTAACACATTTTTGTGAGTGCTGCATTTACATGAAATTGTTATTCCTTGCTGACAAAGCGTGAACGTAGAATCACTTGACTCTCCGACATCAAAGTTTAAAATGGTCTCTCCTGATCCATGAATTTTTTTTTTAAAGGTAGAAATATATTTCTCACATTGATTCCTTCTCTCAATGTAGTAAACACCAATTCTTCAGCAGGTGGCGCTGCATCCAAATGTACTACATTTTTTTGTTTGTTTGTTCCCCAGAAGTTGAGAAGACTTAAGACTCCTCAAACAACTTGTTAGTCGTGCATACGTATGTCTGATGAACAATGACGTCAGATGTCGATGCATTTTAACATGAATGTGAAACACGTTCATCAAAGATACATTCACTTTTTACGTGATGAACCATGATGCAGATCCAGCCTGTCCGTGGGATACAAAACATAAACTGTTCAGCCGGGTGGACGTATGCGCTCTCCCGGGTGCCGTTCTACTTTGATACTGTCTCTCTGGTCCTGGGTTTAAATCTCAACATAAGTAATTCCATTGAAGATTCCATTTGGCATGGTACTAAACTGGGTGATGCATCGTGAAACACGGGTGGAATGGATCTTGATGCCGAGTTGTTCATCAATGTAGTGGATTGGTAAAACATGTCCATCAGTGGAGCAGATTAGTAAAACATGTCCATCAGTGGAGCGGATTAGTAAAGCATGTCCATCAGTCGAGTGGATTAGTAAAACATGTCCATCAGTGGAGCAGATTAGTAAAACATGTCCATCAGTGGAGCGGATTAGTAAAACATGTCCATCAGTGGAATGGATTAGTAAAACATCTCCATCAGTAGAGTGGATTAGTAAAACATGTCCATCAGTAGAGTAGATTAGTAAAACATGTCCATCAGTAGAGTGGATTCGTAAAACATGTCCATCAGTCGAGTGGATTAGTAAAACATGTCCATCAGTGGAGCGGATTAGTAAAACATGTCCATCAGTAGAGTGGATTAGTAAAACATGTCCATCAGTAGAGTGGATTAGTGAAACATGTCCATCAGTAGAGTAGATTAGTAAAACATGTCCATCAGTGGAGCGGATTAGTAAAACATGTCCATCAGTGGAGCGGATTAGTAAAACATGTCCATCAGTGGAGCGGATGAGTAAAACATGTCCATCAGTGAAGTGGATTAGTAAAACATGTCCATCAGTAGAGTGGATTAGTAAAACATGTCCATCAGTAGAGTGGATTAGCAAAACATGTCCATCAGTCGAGTGGATAAGTAAATCATCTCCATCAGTAGAGTGGATTAGTGAAACATGTCCATCAGTAGAGTGGATTAGTAAAACATGTCCATCAGTAGAGTGGATTAGTAAAACATGTCCATCAGTAGAGTGGATTCGTAAAACATGTCCATCAGTAGAGTGGATTAGTAAAACATGTCCATCAGTAGAGTGGATTAGTAAAACTTGTCCATCAGTGGAGCGGATTAGTAAAACATTTCCATCAGTGGAGCAGATTAGTAAAACATGTCCATCAGTGGAGTGGATTAGTAAAACATCTCCATCAATGGAGTGGATTAGTAAAACATGTCCATCAGTAGAGTGGATTAGTAAAACATGTCCATCAGTAGAGTGGATTCGTAAAACATGTCCATCAGTAGAGTGGATTAGTAAAACATGTCCATCAGTTGAGTGGATTAGTAAAACTTGTCCATCAGTGGAGCGGATTAGTAAAACATTTCCATCAGTGGAGCAGATTAGTAAAACATGTCCATCAGTGGAGTGGATTAGTAAAACATCTCCATCAATGGAGTGGATTAGTAAAACATGTCCATCAGTAGAGTGGATTAGTAAAACTTGTCCATCAGTGGAGCGGATTAGTAAAACATTTCCATCAGTGGAGCAGATTAGTAAAACATGTCCATCAGTTGAGTGGATTAGTAAAACATCTCCATCAATGGATTGGATTAGTAAAACATGTCCATCAGTAGAGTGGATTAGTAAAACATGTCCATCAGTAGAGTGGATTAGTAAAACATGTCCATCAGTGGAGTGAATTAGTAAAACATGTCCATCAGTGGAGCGGATTAGTAAAACATCTCCATCAGTGGAGTGCATTAGTAAAACATTTCCATCAGTGGAGCGGATTAGTAAAACATGTCCATCAGTGGAGCGGATTAGAAAAACATGTCCATCAGTGGAGTGGATTAGTAAAACAACTCCATCAGTGGAGCAGATTAGTAAAACATCTCCACCAGTGGAGCGGATTAGTAAAACATGTCCATCAGTGGAGCGGATTAGTAAAACATGTCCATCAGTGGAGCAGATGAGTAAAACACCTCCATCATTCGAGTGGATTAGTAAAACATGTCCATCAGTGGAGTGGATTAGTAAAACATGTCCATCAGTGGAGCGGATTAGTAAAACATGTCCATCAGTGGAGCAGATGAGTAAAACACCTCCATCATTCGAGTGGATTAGTAAAACATGTCCATCAGTGGAGCGGATTAGTAAAACATTTCCATCAGTGGAGCAGATTAGTAAAACATGTCCATCAGTGGAGTGGATTAGTAAAACATCTCCATCAATGGAGTGGATTAGTAAAACATGTCCATCAGTAGAGTGGATTAGTAAAACATGTCCATCAGTAGAGTGGATTCGTAAAACATGTCCATCAGTAGAGTGGATTAGTAAAACATGTCCATCAGTTGAGTGGATTAGTAAAACTTGTCCATCAGTGGAGCGGATTAGTAAAACATTTCCATCAGTGGAGCAGATTAGTAAAACATGTCCATCAGTGGAGTGGATTAGTAAAACATCTCCATCAATGGAGTGGATTAGTAAAACATGTCCATCAGTAGAGTGGATTAGTAAAACTTGTCCATCAGTGGAGCGGATTAGTAAAACATTTCCATCAGTGGAGCAGATTAGTAAAACATGTCCATCAGTTGAGTGGATTAGTAAAACATCTCCATCAATGGATTGGATTAGTAAAACATGTCCATCAGTAGAGTGGATTAGTAAAACATGTCCATCAGTAGAGTGGATTAGTAAAACATGTCCATCAGTGGAGTGAATTAGTAAAACATGTCCATCAGTGGAGCGGATTAGTAAAACATCTCCATCAGTGGAGTGCATTAGTAAAACATTTCCATCAGTGGAGCGGATTAGTAAAACATGTCCATCAGTGGAGCGGATTAGAAAAACATGTCCATCAGTGGAGTGGATTAGTAAAACAACTCCATCAGTGGAGCAGATTAGTAAAACATCTCCACCAGTGGAGCGGATTAGTAAAACATGTCCATCAGTGGAGCAGATGAGTAAAACACCTCCATCATTCGAGTGGATTAGTAAAACATGTCCATCAGTGGAGTGGATTAGTAAAACATCTCCATCAGTCGATTGGATTCGTAAAACATGTCCATCAGTGGAGCATATTAGTAAAACATGTCCATCAGTGGAGTGGATTTGTAAAACATGTCCATCAGTGGAGTGGATTCGTAAAACATGTCCATCAGTGGAGTGGATTCGTAAAACATGTCCATCAGTGGAGCAGATTCGTAAAACATGTCCATCAGTGGAGCAGATTAGTAAAACATGTCCATGAGTGGAGTGGATTAGTAAAACATCTCCATCAGTCGAGTGGATGAGTAAAACATGTCCATCAGTGGAGTGGATTAGTAAAACATGTCCATCAGTAGAGTGGATTAGTAAAACATGTCCATCAGTGGAGTGGATTAGTAAAACATGTCCATCAGTGGAGTGGATTAGTAAAACATGTCCATCAGTAGAGTGGATTAGAAAAACATGTCCATCAGTCGAGTGGATTAGTAAAACATGTCCATCAGTATATTGCATTAGTAAAACATGTCCATCAGTACATTGCCATAGTAAAACATTTTCATCAGTTGAGTGGATGAGTAAAACATGTGCAACTGAAAAGCATGCCCATCAGTTGTATGGATTGTTAAACAATGCAGGTCTGTGTGCACGATTTTCGATTTGGGGTGGGGGGGGGGGCTAGGAGGGTGCATAGCTTTGAAATGTTGGATCGCTGAGGGCATGAGTGCCACATCATCATGCATGTTGTGGGATGGAATTCACGCCACACCATCATGCCTGTGGTGGGATGGAATTCACACCACACCATCATGCCTGTTGTGGGATAGGATTCACGCCACACCATCATGCCTGTTGTGGGATGGGAGTCACGCCACACCATCATGCCTGTTGTGGGATGGGAGTCACGCCACACCATCATGCCTGTTGTGGGATAGGATTCACACCACGCCATCATGCCTGTTGTGGGATGGGATTCACGCCACACCATCATGCCTGTTGTGGGATGGGATTCACGCCACACCATCATGCCTGTTGTGGGATAGGATTCACGCCACACCATCATGCCTGTTGTGGGATGGGATTCACACCACGCCATCATGCCTGTTGTGGGATGGGATTCACACCACGCCATCATGCCTGTTGTGGGATGGGATTCACGCCACACCATCATGCCTGTTGTGGGATGGGATTCACGCCACACCATCATGCCTGTTGTGGGATAGGATTCACGCCACACCATCATGCCTGTTGTGGGATGGGATTCACACCACGCCATCATGCCTGTTGTGGGATGGGATTCACACCACGCCATCATGCCTGTTGTGGGATGGGATTCACGCCACACCATCATGCCTGTTGTGGGATGGGATTCACGCCACACCATCATGCCTGCACTTAGGGAACACGTGCTGGTGCTGGTTGCAAATGAGGGGTTGTAGGTGTCGCATGTGCAGTCGTCAGGTCCTGTTCATCATAAGCAGGCTTCAAACTGTCAATGCTGAGAGTATTATCTTTCCCGTTGTTGTTAATAATAAATTTAAAAAACTTGTCAGCATGGCGGATGGCTTCAAACGGTCCGTCATACAGGGGTTGAAGTGGCTTCCTCACCGCATCGTGTCGCACAAAAACATGAGTACAATATCTGAATATCTGAATTTTGAATATCTGAATTGGACTGGGTTTGCCTGTGCTGTAGCCTGGTAGGTGTTGGCTTCAAGTTTCTCATGTGCATCCATAGTCTATATACATAGTTGCTATGTTCCAAGTTGGGATGAAACTGACTTGGTGCCACAAACTGTCCTGGCAACTTGAGAGTCATGCCAAAAACGAACTCGACAGCACAGCACCCTAGATCGGACTAAACCACAGTTTGGATACCAAGCAAAATGATAGAAAGACTCTCCGTCCATGTTGTATTTTCATGGGCTCTCAGAAACGCTTTCAACTGTCGATGGAATCGCTCCACGAGCCCATCAGGTGACGGGTGTTAAGCTGTGGTTTGGGTTCTCCTATTCCCAAGTATATCAGACAGAGCTTGTAAAAATTCTGCTTCAAACTGACGACCTCGATCGGTGGTTATTTTTGAGGGTGCACCGAACACTGCTACCCAATGTGAAATGAATGCTTGAGCCACCGTCTCTGCTGTCTGGTCAGGGATGGGTATTGCGACCGGACAATGAGTAAAACGATCAATGCATGTGAGCAGGTTTGTATTGCCATCTGATGGAAGTAGAGGTCCAACTCGATTTATGTGAATGTGGTTGAATCTGGTGTCTGGTGTTATGTAGAAAACGTGCCAAGAAGGGACCAGATGTGTCGATGTATTTTGGCTCTCTGACATGGCATGCAGGTTCTTGAGCAGTCTCTGACATCATGATTCACTCTCCTCCAGACAAAATGCCGAATCAATAAATGTTGAGTGGCGCTGATGCCAGGGTGAGACAAATTGTGTCGAGCATCAACATCTGCACGTCGATACTCGATAGGGATGTTAGGGCAAGGATCACCCATGGAAACGCTGTCGACAAGTAGGAAGTGGTACTTCTTTGAAATGAAGTGACATTGAAATGGTTTGCAGCCTTTTTAGCTCCTCATCACACTGTTGGGCTTCAGCTATGGTAGCGATATTGAATTCAGAGCATTTACGTCAACTCGGAAAGTGCATCTGCTGCGGAGTTGTCTTTGCTACTGATCTGCCTCTGTCATGAACTGGGAGATGAAATCATGTTGTATAGTACTTCTCTTGGAGAATAACGATCGGGTCCTGACTTGAGAACAAAAGGTCAATGGCTTGTTGTCTATATAGATCGAGAATGCCCTTCCTTCTAGCATATGCCAAAAGTGTTTGATACCCAGGTAGGCTGCTAGAAGTTGTCTCCCAAACGTGCCATATCTGGTTTCTGCAGATTGAAAATGCTTTGAGAAAAATGAGAGTGGTTGCCAGACGTCATCTACATATTGCTGCAAAACTCATCCTACTCCCACATCCGAGGCATCGACTAAGAGGCATGGTGGTGCTTCAGCCTTGGGATGAGCAAGAAGTGTGGTCTCAGCAACCCTCACCTTCACCTCTTTTAAGGAAGACTATTCTTTTTCATCGAGGGTAATTAGCTGAGTTTTCTTCTTCTTACGTAGTATGTCCATCAACGGCTGAGATACCACGTTACCTTGTCCCAGATCGTTGGATTGTGGGTATGAAGCTTTAACGGCTGAGAGTGCAGTTTGGGATGAAATGCTTGTAGAAATTCAAAAGGCCAATAAACTCCCTCAACCTGTGCAGTGATGTGGGTGCAGGAAAGGGTTGTACGGTCTTGACTTTCTCCTCCAGTGGGCAGATACCGTGTTCTTCTACGACGTGGTGGAGGAAGGTGAGTGATGGCGCCCCAAACTGGCACTTGCTGGGATTGATAATTATTATGCCACACTTAGGAAGGCGCTCAAAGTAATCAGAAGTGTACTCCTGAAGTGACTTTGTTGTGTGTATGTCAGCCGGCTCTATTGGTATCTGGTGATATGCTCAGATGAGGTCCATCTTGGGAAAACAAACACGTGCACCTTGAGGGAGGATGAAAAATCCTGCAAATTTGGAACTGGATAGTGATCAGGAGTGGTGCGTTCGTTAAGTGCACTGTCGTCACCACATGGCCACCAGTCTCCCGTGACTTATTTTGTATCGTATGCAAGGATGAAGACCAGTTGCTGTCAGATTTTCGTATGATGCTGAGTTCAAGCGTGTGATTGAACTCTAACTTAGCAACGCAGTGTTTAGACGATCTTGGACAAGGTGATGTGGTCTTGCTACAAATGAAGGTCCACGACTTACTATGTGGTGAGTGGTCGAGTGCTTGATCTCACAATTCCTGTATCGTGAACGAGCAATCACTGGGTATTCATGAAGGAGGGTGTCATAACTGGAAGGAGATGTAGCTTTCACGAACATGGGGCTGATGGAGGGTACATGAGTGATGATTCCTCGCACAGTAGGGCTCGGCTGTTCAGTCGGGCTGTTCGTAAGTAAATAGAACAAAGTTAATGATGGAAAAGTACTAACAAGTTGGCACCATGAAAGGTACACTATAAGCAGGGGTTCACACTTTTTTTTTTAATTAGGTTCTCCATTGAGTATCAGAAGAAATGGTTTGGTACTCACAGAAATCATTTTTTGTCAGCTTTGAGCATGCTCGTCTGCTTTCCCAAGCGCCTCTCATCTTATTATGCATCTTCCTCCTCTAAGCGCTCTCTTAGAACGTCCACTCGAGACGAGAGACTCGCAAACCGCTCATTTTTCATTCTGGACGCTCCCGAGCCTCCTCTTCGCTTGTGCGTTGTCCTTGGATCAATTTTTTAAAAATAAATGAAAAGTTATTTACTGACAAGATAGCTTATAAATTATATTGTTATCGTTTATAAATTTAATTTTGTAGACTTAAATTTTGAAATCACTGAAAATCTATTTTCAGAATTATCACGGAAGAATCGTACCGACATGAGCTGAGAATATCCCCTCTTCTTCCTGTTCACTCGCATGTTCTTATTTTTTATTATATTTAATCTTATAAGTTACAAGTTGTAATATAACGTATAATCTCATAACTTATAAACTGAATTTTGTGCACTTAAATGTTGAAATCACAGCATATCGGGATTATCACAGAAGAATCTTATGTACATGAGCTGAGAAAACCTTCCATCAAAAGCCTGAGTTGTGCTGGTACGCTTTTGAGCTTTCTGAGCATCTTTGAAGTACGCATTTAATTAATTTGTTTTATTTTTATTTTACCATGCATGAGGACCTGAGTACCAGTTATGTGAACCACTGACTATACGGTAAACATGTAGCATGTTCCATGGTCCACATCATCACTTTACGTTGAGTTCCCGTTTCTACCAATACACATTCCAAAAATTGTTCTTTTGAGGTGAGATATCTCCAAACCTGCCTGAGAGGGCTATCCGGCTAGTGCTTGTAAAAAAATGTGCATCTTTTACGGACCTGGGATGTCCATAAGTTTTTCATTGGAGAGTGGATTAGTAAAGCATTCCCATTGGGAGAGTGGATTGGTAAGGAGTATCCAATGTGCTGGATAGAGTTGTCCATTTGTGGAGTGGATTGGTGAGTAATCAAATCAGGAGCATAAATCACATTTTTCTGGCATTTTGATGATGCGGATGAAACAATTGTGATATGGAACTAATTAACTGGATAATTAGCTTGTTGTTAAGAGCACATGTTGTCAGTGCGTTAGCAGTGAGGAATTGTCCCAGGTTGTGCTGTGAGTTTAAATTAAGGTTTAAACCATAAAAATGAGATCATTTCTTGTTATCTTTATTGAATTGGAGAATATCTGGAGGAAAGAGAGACTTGAAGCTAAGATGCAAAGCGTGACAGGGAACTCAGACACCTTACAGAGGATTTGATAAAGCTTGGGTGAGTGTCGTGAGGGAATGAGGTTTACTTAATGGGTACCTGGCGGTGGAGGAGGTTAAGGTATCATTAAAAACGGTAATGATGAATGCACTTCTGTGATTTGTTCTTGAGAGCAAAGTAGTCTAGGTGTTATCAACAGCACTAGTTATATCAACAGCACCACCTCCGAGTGACGTATACTCGTGTACGTGAGATGGTGAGAAATTTCATGAATGGGTAATATACCTGCAACTCTTCCCTCCAACTCTGTTCTTTGCCATCCTCATGTTTGTCTCTCGAAAGTCTGTTTGACCCCATTGAGTATATTTGCATTGATTCATCACATTTGTTCTTTGCGAAGGGGTTATGACCTGCACAGCACAGAAATGCTGCATTTGGTCTGTGACCTAAGCATGATGGGCCATCCCCTCTTCCCATCGTCCTCGTCCTTGGCCTTGCATCTGAACCCCTCACTCACTTTCCCCTCCCCCTCTGCTCTTCTCTCCTGCTGCTTCCACCCCAAATCCTTCCACCCCTGTGACATCACGTGTACTCGTTTTTATATGTTCTACATGTATTTACTTCCACCATCAAGAGGTGGATGGAAGTTGTTTTCACCCCTGTTCGTCTGTTTGTTTGTGAGCAGGATTTCTCAAAGCGTTGCAGACGGATTCAGACAAAACCTGGTGGACAGGTTGGGTGTGTGACAAGGAAGAATTAATTAGATTTTGGTGAAGATCCGGATACGGATCCTGATAAGTGAATTTCTTAATTACCAGGCGAAGTGAAAAGTGAGGTAAAGCAATCGGTTAATGTCTGTCCATCCATCCATCCATCTGTCTGTCTACAAACATCCATTTTATGATCGAGCAACAACTTATATTGATTGAATGTTATATTTTGAACACGAATCGGAAAACAAACCTGATGTTTTACAGCACGTTGTCTCTGAAATTCGTCCTGATTACACATGCATCGAGACAATTTTTGGACTCTGTCTGACTGATTCGCAGTCAAACAAAATTGAAAATAATTCCAAACAAGAAACTGTTTTTAAGAACGTCATAAAGGACACAAACAACAGGTACGAATGACTAATGTAACGTGTTACTATATAAAGGTTGGTATAATGGACACTGTGTCAACAGCACTAAATTTCGGAATTTATGTATTTGTACAACTTTTACAATCTTATTTAAATTGAATGATATATTTGAACACAAATTGCCTTCTTTGCACTTTCAAAACCCCTTCCGTTTAGCAGTACTCGGACATGTTAAGTAAGGCGGTGTGTAAAGATGATGTTTGAGGCTGCATCAATATCACTAAACTTCTGGAATTGACCATCTTAAATATCATTATTTTATTTAAATTCAAGTGTATAGAGTAAAGACCTTAAACACTGCGTGGGGTAACGTGTTCTATGAACTCTCAATAGTGATTCTTCATTATTCAGAGATGGGGATAAAAAAACAATACACTGTCCAGTATGATATTTCAAAATGGGATGATAAAAACTCGGTGGAGGAGTTGGGTAGGCGACAAGAACAAGCCGATTAGATTTTGGTTCAGGTTCGGATGCAGATCCCGCCTCTCGGTGCGATACAAAAAGTAAACTGTTCAGCCTGGTGGAGGTATGCGCTCTACGGAGTGCCCTTTTTACTTTGTAAATGTTTATTCCATTTATACTTGTTTGTTTCATCTTTTACATTTTTTATTTACTATAGAATGTTAAATATTTCTCATTTTTAATTTTTTTTATTAAATGTATTTTGTACATGCTATATTTTGGTGAATAACTTTTTTTTTGTTTTTGGGTAGTCAATCTAGTCTACCCTTATTATCAGTATTTCCGTCGATATGTTTGTTTGTCTGTCTGTCTGTCTGTATGTCTGTTCGGTCCAGTGCTCCGTTAATACAATGGCGATTTCGATGAAACTTGGTTGGTGGGTTCATACCATGACCTAGTTGTGTGCAAATGAGAACCGTTGCTATGGACCCATCTGTTGCCTAGCAACGGACCTTTGAAATTTTCAAAAAAAAAATCTCAAAAATTAATTTTTTCGAAAATCTAAAATGGGGCCACGAGCGACTGTGAGCAGTACATTCAGCCATATGTCAAAAATTTCCAGCCAGATCCTATGAAAACTTTCGGAGAAGATAGACTTTGAATGAACCCTGGTCGAAAATAAAAAAACAAAGTTCGTTATTTCTCAGAGACTATGAGTCAGATATACATGAAACTGGTATGGTAGGTTCATGGTATGTCCTAGTTATGTGTGAGAAAGAACAGCTGCTATGGACGCTTTGTTGGCTAGTAACGGCTAAACGACTAAATTCGACTTGATCGACTACCCATGTCCGCCTACCGGCTTGTAGATTTATTTATTTATTTTTAATTTTTTTTTTGTTTTCGTGTACAGAAATTTGTGATCAACATTATTCATGCCTCTTCTCCCGTCTTTTCAAAAGTTAATCTTGAATTTTTCAAATGCATGGACAAACAACACGGTTCGCATTATATATAATAGATGAGCCAAACGCATGGACACATACCACGGTTCGCATTATCTAATAGATGACTTCCCTTCCAAGCAACTTCAACACAAAGAGAGATCATTTGGCCCCTCAAGTCAGCACAATGGTTGCCAACCTGTGAGTTTTTTTTGTACACAGTCAAGATTCGTGTAACTTTGAGTGAGGAAAGTGAAAATATTTTTTCGAGTGCTTTATCGTTAAGACAAAGTGTGCTTCATCGTATTTTTCAAGATACTGTATGTAATTGGTTCTATACCTTCCCAGGCTCTGGTGTCTTTGTATCCTCTGGGAAGTTCTTTCTCATTTCCTCATCCCACCCTTCTCTCCCCCACTCTCTCCTCCTCTTCCTCCACCGACGTGCTCTACGTCTCACTGTGAGGTCACCGGTTTTTTTTGTACATGTTTTGTCCTCCCTGCAGTGTCAGGATGTATTTATTGCCCGGTGGGGATTTCATGTTCTTTCCTGACATGAACAATTCAGGACAATTTTCGGAGTTTCTTCCATCTCGTTTCCTTTTTCTAAATCAGTTCAAGGCTACGACTTGGTCTGACCTTCACCCAATGGTGCAAGTACAGGCAGGTTATAAACCTCACAATTGTCTTTTCTGCCTGGTTAAACACTACACAATGTGTTCTTTCAGTGTTCAAGGTTTCCAACATGTTATTGCAAGATTTCAAATATATTTACATCCTTTGTTTCCATAACCTCTGGAAAATGATAAATGTTTATCCATAAATAATGAATGGTGTAGACAAGATAAGTGGAGTGGAGTTTTTTTTCAGCAGAGTGGACAGTGTTAAAAGCAGGGACCATACCTTGAGGGTAAGGATGATGGGAGTTAGGACAGTATTAGAGCAGGAGTTTTGCAGTCAGAGAGTGGTTAATGCATGGAATGGTGTCCCCAGTAAAGTAGTGGCAGTGGAGGGGGATAATAAGTTTAAATGGGATTTAGATAGGTTCATGGATGCATGAGATGTAGGAGTGTGTGGATGGGTGATGATGCTGGGGTTGGTGCAGCGCAGGCATGATGGGCTGAATGGCTTCCTCCTGCGCCAAAGTTAACACCCCCCCCCACCCCCCCCACCCCCGACCACCTTAATGAGTGTAGATTTTGATGCGGTCGATACACCTTCGTTTGGCATTAGATATGAAGCTTGTGGCCAAGTTTCATTAAATCATGTGCTTGGATCAAGCAATAATGACTGAAGTGTTTACGGATTGACTGACTGACTGACTCACTGACCTATCTATACTAATAAATGTCAGTGTGTGTGTGTGTGTGTCTCCTCCATAACTCCAAAACAATGAAACCTAGCAGCCTGAAACTTTGCATGCACACTCAGGGAACTCCAAGGAAGTGCAAGAGTGTCAATTGGATGTTTGGGTGAATTAAAACACCCTTTTTGAAGATAATTAACGGCCTTATTTAATTATATCCTTTATCAGGTACATCCTCGGTCACCTCACTCTTTGGGGGATGGGTAACCTTGCTGGGATCTCCTGGGTAACCTTGCTGGGAGCTGAAGCTGCCATGTTTTTTGGCCTGCTCAACCATGCCTTGACTGAATGATGAAGGTTAAAGTAGAGTGTTCAGTTAACGATGGGAGTTTTTGTTCAGAATGAGTGCATGAGGTGAGACTATGAACTCCACAACTGCCATTCTAGTTGCCTCTGCCACCGAAGGTGGGTGTAGGTTATGTTTTCACAACTGTCTGTCTGTGAATAGGATATCTGAAAACGTTGTGGATGGATTCGGATGAAATGTGGTGGAGAGTTTGGGTGTGTGACAAGGATTAAATGATTAGATTTTGGTGAAGATCCGGATCCGGGTTCTGGATTTTGTGTTTTTTTTAAAAGTGATTCTTGACCATCGAGAGATCAGGCCAAAACTGATATATCGCACGATATCTCAAAATGTTATTGATGGATTCGGACAAGACTTGATGAACAAGTTGTGTGTGTGTGTGACAAGGCCAAATCAATTCGAATTTGTTGAAGATCCGAATCCGAATCCAGATCCGGGAATTAAAATTTTTAAGCGATTCTTCACCATTCAGAGATGGAGCCAAAAACAATGTATAACATGATATTTCAAAAAGTTGTGGACGAGTTATGTCAAAACTAGGTGGATGAGTTGCTTCGGTGACACAAACAAGCCAATTTGGTTTTGGTTCAGGTCCGGATGTAGATCTGGCCTATCGGTGAGATAGAAAATGTAAACTGTTCAGTCTGGCGGAGATATGCGCTTTTCTGACTTCTGTTGTAGTTCTGACTAGTTCCTGTTGTTTGATTTTGTGGAGACAGTATAATGGATGGTTGTGCTAGTAGTATCATATGAGCCTGGTGTGGCTCAGTGGTTACGGCAGTGGCTTGGGATCCATGGGGTCCTGAGTTTGAGCCCCGCTGGCCGCTGGCCGCATCAGGGGGTTGGCTCAGCCTGTCATCCTTCCGAAGGTAGGCGGAATGAGCACCAGTATACTGGTAATTATCCCTGCAGGGTCGAAGGCGACTAAAGGGTTGGCGTCAGGAAGGGCATCCGGCCAAAAAAACATTGCCACAAGAAAGGGTACCACGATTGGAGCCCGCAAAAGGCTGACCCCTGCTCAGGAATAAAGGCTTTCAAATGGTGTGATGATGATGATGATGTGCTAGTAGTATCATATGGCCACTCGTGGTTCAATTGTGAAATGAAAATCATATGTTGAAGCACTTCTGTACTTGTATTATATTCCAATTAAATGTGCATGAAATAATATCAGTAATACCGATGACTGCAAGTCACTGCAGTCTAATATGCTGTTGTATTAGCATTACATTGTACTAAATACAGGGTGAGCAATATATTAAAAAAATATATATATATATATTTATATATGAAGTATGTTATAAAATAGATTTTGTGTTAAACCCTGCAGGAGATGAATAACCGTAATGGTTAGAGTGTCCGCTTTGTCTGGGAGGTCAGCTGTTTAAACACCAGCCAAATCATACCAAAGACTTAAAAATGCTAGTTTCTGCTTCCTTGCTTGATGCTCAGCATTTAAAAGGATAGATCACATTCAAACAACCATAAGTTGGTCATCATTAATAGCGCAAGCTCGAATAGTCCGAATGGCCTCCTCCTGCATCAATGCTCCTTGTCATGGAACTCATATTATAACCAGTCTGCCGCGCAGTCTCAGCAGATGTAACTCATTCTGTAAGGTTTTCATCTGTTCCAGCCTGATACAGATGGCTTGAGTATCCGAGCTTAACAGCTCCAAGTATCGGCTTTACAGTTCTGCTTATTCCTGGCCATTCTTCCTGATGATGCATACTTACCTTGCAATCCACAGCAGACTTTATTATGGCAGAGTTTCCAAGCTTGTGCATGTGTGAATGGCATGCAACAGCTTGTGGTGTATTACTTTTGTTTTTTTCTCATCAATTTTCTTTTCTTTTCTCTTTGTTATGGAATGAGTGCAATACCCCAGAGACGGTCGCGTACTCACATTAGAATCATTGGCAGAGTACCCACCCGATGGGCGATCTTGTTCCAAGTATGCAACACGTTCTTCTGACGCATTCCTTTATTTGGGCAGCGTAGGGCAACAGACCGCTGTCTCAATCATTTCGGAAAATAAGAATAACCCAGGTTACATACATGAAGCATAAACATGTGAATTACTTGTGTGCATACAGTGCCTCCAGAAAGTATTCACACCCCTTGACTTTTGTCACATGTTGTTGTGTTTCAGCTTGAATTTAAAATGGATTAAATTTAATTTTTTTTTGTGACCGATCGACGCAAAATACCCCATAAAGAGAAAGTGAAAACATGTTTTTAGTAATTTGTACAAATGTTTTGAAAATTCAAAGCTGAAATGTCTTCTGTCAATAAGTGTCCAGCCCCCTGAGTCAATACTTTGTAGAAGCACCTTTGGCAGCGATGACAGCATCGAGTCTGTTGCTTTGGCTGTGGGTATGCTTGGGGTCATTGCCCTCTTAGAATGTAAATCTTCACCATAATCTGAGGTCTTTTGCTCTCTGATGCAGGTTCTTCTCAATGATTTGCCTCCATTCATTGTTCCCTCCATCCTTCCGAGTCTCCCAGTCCCTGCCGCAGAAAAGCATCCCCATAGCATGATGCCGCCACCACCATGCTTCACAGTAGGAAGGCTTCACACCACCATGCTTAGCAGCATAATTCACTAACTGTTAAAACTGATAAGGTTTGTTGGTAAAGTCAATCGATGGTAGTTGTACATTGAAAGAATTGACTGAATAGGTTGTGTTATATATATATATATATATATATATATATATATATATATATATATATATATATATATATATATATATATATATATATATATATATATATATGTTAACCCTGTGTCATAAGAGGTGACCAGGGTTGTGTCAGGAAGGGCATCCGGCGTAAAACATGTGCCAAATCACTATGCCGATCATACGGATGATCCGCTGTGGCGACCCTAACTGGAGCAGCCAAAAGAAGAAGAAGATATATATATATATATATATATATATATATATATATATATATATATATATATATATATCAATAATATAAACACATATATATATATATATATATATATATGTATATATATATATATATATATATATATATATATATATATGTATATATATATGTATATATATATATATATATATATATATATATATATATATATATATATATATATATATATATAGTTTTTGGCTCTGTCTCTCAATGGTGAAGAATCACTTTAAAAATTAAATAATTCTCGTATCCAGGTGCGAATTCCGATCTCCACCAAAATCGACTAAATTCTTCCTTGTCACACACCCAACCTGTCCACCAAGTTTCGTCCTAATCCGTCTCCAACTTTTTCAGATATCGTGCTATATATCATTTTCGCCCCATCTCTCAACGGTGAAGAATCACTTAAAAAATTATACTAGTCGGATCCAAATCCGGATCTTCAAAATTGAATCAATTCTTCCTTGTCACACATCCAACGTGTCCACCAAGTTTCGTTCGAATTCGTTCACGATTTTTTGAGATATTGTGCTATATATCGTTTTTGGCCCTTTCTCTCAATGGTGAAGAATCGCTTAATAATTCTAGTAGTCGGATTCGGATCTGGATCTTCAGCAAAATCTCATCGGGTCATCCTTGTCACACACCAAACCTGTCCATAAAGTTTCATCTGGATCCGTCAACAACTTTTTCAGATATACTGAACATAGACAGACAGACAGACAGAAAGGGGGTGAAAACATGACCTCCTTCACCTTCGGTGGCAGAGGTAATAACTGTTTTCACAGAAATAAAAACAGCCATACAATATTTGTCCCAATTTCACGCCACCAATTTTGCAACAAACAGGAGAGCAGTCCGAGTCTCAGGCGATGTTATGTTTATGAACCGCGGACTTCTTCAGGTATTCTCATATACCTGGTGTCCCCTTTGTAACAGTCTTGCAGTCACCTGCCAGTGGAAAGTGCAAAAGGAGCAATAAACCATAAGCAGACAATCGTCATCAATTGTCTGTTAGTCTGGGTGGGTAATCTATATCTATATGATAATGTGTAGATACAGTATGTGCATCAATGGTCACTTTTCCTCCTGTATACCTCCGAGGTAGCATTTGTATTTGGCCCATAATTTAGCCTGTGACCAACCAGGACGTCTCGTTGTAGCATTCTTCCCTCTTTATTTGCTAAGTGTGGATTTGATTCTCTGTGAATCAGATTTATTGAGGTGTTCAGCTCTTCCAAACATACTGTACCTTCTTAAATGTTTTTGATGTAAAAAATGATTGTTTTTGATCATGATTACTAGCCTGTTTTAGCAATGTCTTTTCATCATTTTGTTGGAGAAATATTCATTTAGTACTTCAAACAATAATGTAACAAACAGCAGTCTGAATGGTTGAAGGGAATCCAGTATTTCAAGTCGAGGAAATGAAAGAACAAGTTTTTATCATCTTGTGTGGTTCAACAGCTGTATGGGTGGGTGTTTTCAGGAGCTAAGCGGGGTCTATTTATCACAAGAAGCAGCTGCTGATGGAGGGAGGAACGGGCCGAGATGGAGCGGGTGGAAAAAAAAAACACTTTCATTGAAATGGTGGAAGGGTGTTTGAAAATGATTCGGTTTTCGTTAAATTTACACTTAGTAGCTCACTTTAACCCACAAAATAGAAGAGTGCATACTCAGGATGTTGGGATGAATTTGAAATAACACTTTTCACTTACCTTTAGGAGCAATTGAACACCTGCCACCCCCACATTGGGCAAGCATCTCTTAGGGGGAACAGCCTTTATCCATCCATGATTGTTGAAATCGCTGATTATAATTATCATGAAAAAAATTTTGTTGCGCAATATCAGTAATTTCCCCCCTACCGATGGCGTTTCATCGAGTGTTTGGTGATTCCAAAGGCTTTTCGCTTTCTGAAACTAAAAACCCCCTTTGTGTCTGATTGAACCATTGCCTGTACCTTTTTCAGCAGTTTTGTTCCCTGACTCAACACTTTTGCATTCCGTTTAGATGTCACACTTTATATAAATCACTTGCCATCACCTGTTATGTGCTAAAAAAAAAAACATTTTTATTCAATGCAGGGCATTTAAAAATTCTACAAATTTTCAGGAAACTGAGAAGCAATTAAGGTTCTGCTTTATTGTTTTCAAAACATAAGATTGTGTCTTGAGTTTGAATATCTTCCCTATAATTAAAACACGATACAGACGCTCTCACCATTACACCAACCATGCTCGGGTTGGTTGGAGCATCTGCTCTGGGTCTGGGAGATCGGTGGTTTGAATCCCAGTCGAGTCATTACCATACTGGGTGTTGAAGGTTGTCCTCAAGTTTCATCAAAATCGTCCGTGTAGTTTCAGAGAAGTTGCAAATGTTTGTGGACGGATGGACGGACGGACGACGCGCCATCCCATAAGCTCCCCGGAACCACGTTCCAGGTGAGCTAATAACACAAAGCCAATTATAGCCTCTCCTTTCTCTTTGCTGAACATCTGCATAAAAAGCCTTATAAACTTGTATGTGTGTAACACCAATGGTCACGACGTGAGGAGGTATCAAGGCATGTTCCATGAAGTAGAAACACCGGCTCCCTTTGGGAACATCCTGTGGAGTGGGTGGGGAGGGGATATTGATATTGGGGGAGGTGGGGTGAATATATTTTGTGTGGCCAATATTCCCCCCTGCCTGGAGCAGGCGTCAGTAAACCACTTGCACTGTGGCACATGTCCAGGCGAAAATTAGTGGTCTTCCAGGATGAGGGAGGGATATTTTTTTGTGCCCATGACTTGACTCTGGGTACTACCAACACATATGTAATTTATTTTACGATGCTCTAACAGGAACACAGACAACACGGATAGATGCTGTTTTTTAATAAACCATAAAAGGCGCTGAAAATGGCTGCACATCCAGTAGATACACTTGCTCCATTATACATACAGTGCCGATAGAAAGTCTACACCCCCTTTCGAAATTTTCACCTTTCCTTGCCTTGTAGCGTGGAATTAAATTTCCTTAAATCAGACTTTTTCCACCTTTATTTACACATCGTAACCCACAAATTTCAGAAAATGAATTAAAAATACAAAACTAGAATATTGTTACGGTTGTAGGGGTAGATAGAGGAATTTTATAGGAAGGACAAGATTGAATAGAGTTGTTTGGTCTGTGGACGTGTATGAGATCTCGATGCAATTAAGTCGGGAAACTGTGAGCTTACGTGTTACGTGTCACCACACGGGGGGTGGTGCGGTGTTAATTACATAAGGGTTAAGGATAATTTCCCTCAGCATGTAATTACCCCCTGTGACTTTCCCTATGTTTTTGTATTACAAACCAGCAATGATGGAATTGCGCTTTTATAACAACAACCACAGCAAAAGCTAGCTAAACATGCCGAGCAAGCAGAAGCCCCACCTTCCTGGGTTTCGAGCGAGCAAGCCACACCCCGGAGGTGGAACGGTTGTTCGGGGTGACGTCAGGAGAGATAGAGGGCAAGAAGGTTGTAGGCTTGGTTGGTGCAGTTTGGTGGAAGGGACGCGCGTGGTTGAGAGAGAGCAAGGGGCGAGGATATGGCCTGTAAGAACAGGGCTCTAGGCTGGCTTTCCTTTGATGCATGAAGAAGAAGACACGATTCGCGTATTCGTGCTGAGGCGAATTGGCTCGCGTACTGAACAAGACGTTGGCCATTGGCTCTTGGTTGGGTTGTGAGAGACGGACCCTGAAGCCTCATGTATGTCGGTGAGGATGTTCGACGCACGAAGAAGCTGCATGGGGTCTCTGAGCCTTGGTGTTGAATACCACTCACGAACGACGACACATGTCCAGGTGTCCATGTCCAATTTCCCGATGAACGTTCCCGCTGCGAGAGAGCGGCTCGGCGCTATTTTGCACACATTTACACATTCAGGATGAAGCGCTTCATTTCCAAGTTCCATAAAGACCATCCCTGGACCAAGCTAAGTGCCAGAATAAAGGGAGGTTTTGCTTTTCTTTTGTTTCCACTTGTCTCTATTTAAGTCTGTGTGTAGAGGCACCTCGACTTTAGGTCTAATTTATCTCACTATTATTATTATGCCTGAATTATTGTCCTTTGGAAAAGGACTATTTTCATTAAATCCCGTGTTTTTTTTTTTATCCCGTGTCTATTTTCATTAAATCCCGTGTTCATTTTAATGACTGTGTGTTTGTTGTGTGGTTCAAGTATAACTCCCCCCCCCACTGTACATCCATCTGTGCCTCCGTCACTCTGCCATGGCGCCCCACCCCTCCCGCATGCGTTATAATTTCTGAGGATCAACATGTCCACCTCCGAAGGAAAACCACTCGGCCATCCGGGCTGGAGGTGTTAACCACCCATCACCACAATTAGGGTCAGGGGATTAACTTAACCACCAGCACCGCGACAATATTTTGGTTGGATGTGTCCACCCCCCCCCCCCCCTGAGTTAGTTAGTACTTGGTGGAAGCGCCTTTGAAGGTAATTGCAGCCGTGAGTCTGTTGGGAGTGGTTTTGTCCAACTTTGCACACCTTGATTGTGCAATATTTGCCCATTCTTCTGCACAAAGCTGTTCAAGATCAGTCAAGTTGTGTGGGGAGCATTGATGGACAGCAATCTTCAAGTCATGCCACATATTTTTGATTGGATTTAGGTCGGGGCTCTGACATCTTTTTGCTTCTTAGCCACTCCAGTGTAGCATGCTGAAAGGTGAACTTCCGTCCCAATTTCAGCTTTCTTGCAGAGGGCAGCAAGTTTTCCCTTCAGGATTTTTCTGTATTTTGCTCCATCCATTTTCCCTTTGATCCCACCAAGTGCCCCAGTCCCTGCTGATGAGAAACATCTCCAGAACATGATGCTCCCACCACCATGCTTCACAGTAGGGATGGTGTTCTTTGGGTGATGTGCTGTGTTGAGTTTGCACCAAACGTAACGTTTTGCATTTAGTCCAAAAAGTTCCTTCTTGGTTTCATCAGACCACAAAACTTTTTGCCACATGGCTTCAAAATCTCTGGAGTGTTTTTTTGCATACCTCAAATGCGACTCAAGGTGGGATTTTTGAATAAGGGGCTCATTCTTGCCACCCTACTGTGTAGGACAAACTTGTGGTGTGCTTGGGATATTGTTGTCACATGCACACAGTGACTTGTCTTTGCCAATAAAGGCCTGTAGCTCTTTCAAAGTTGCTATTGACCTCTTGCTCGACTCTCCGATCAGTCTCCTCCTTGCTTGGTCATTCTGTTTAGAGGGACGGCCTGATCTACACTACCGGTCAAAAGTTTTGGAACTCCCCCATTTTCCCAGTTTTTGCTGAAATTTAAGCAGTTTAAGTCCAGTGAATAACCTGAAATGGTGCAAAGTTAAGTGGTAAACTGCCAGAGGTTAAAAAAAAGAAGTTTAGGTTCCCAAAAACTGAAAAATAATGTAAATTTCAGAGTTGTTAAAAAAGGCCCTTTTCAGGGAACAAGTAATGGGTTAGCAACTGCAGCTGTTCTGCAGCAATGGAAGTAAATTAAGCCTTGAAAGTTGATGCAAACAATTCCTGCAGGTGTCCCAACTTTTGTTGATGAGTTACAAACCCTTTGTCTGTATAAATGCAGTGTTGGAACAGATTGTGTTGCTACACCCTCTGAAGCATTATTTGGACAATACTGCACTGCAGGAAGTAGTATATTGCTATAATAATGGCGAGATAAAGACAATTAACAAAGGAAGACAGACAGACCATTATAACCCTTAAAAGTGTTGGTCTTTCCTTTAGAGAAATTGCAATGAAGCTGAGGTGTCAGTGAGTACAGTTTCCCACACCATCAAAAGGCACTTGGAAACTGGAGGGAACTATCACAGGAAGAGGTCTGGCAGACCGAATGCCACAACACAATCAGAAGCCAAGTTTCTGAGAGTCAACAGCTTGCGTGATAGGCGGTTCACAGGACAGCAGCTTCAAGCACAGCTCAACACTGGTCGAAGTAAGGAAGTCTCAGTTTAAACTGTGAAGAGAAGACTTCGAGTTGCAGGTTTGACAGGTCAAGTGGCAGTAAGAAAGCCATTGCTAAAATGGCAAAATAATAAAAAGAGGCTTGCCTGGGCCATGAAGCACTGCCAGTGGACTACTGAAAACTGGAAGAAGGTCTTGTGGACCGGTGAATCAAAATTTGAAATCTTCGGTCCATCACGCAGGGTTTTTATACGCCGTCGAGTCAGCGAAAGGATGGTTCCTCAGTGTGTGACACCAACTGTCAAACATGGAGGAGGAAGTGTGATGATCTGGAGCTCTTTTGGTGGATCCAGAGTCGACGACTTGTACAGAGTGACTGGCACCCTGAACCAAAAGGGCTACCACAGCATTTTGCAGCGCCATGCAATACCCTCTGGTCTACGCCTAGTTGGTCAGGGGTTCATCCTACAGCAAGATAACGACCCAAAACATACCTCCAGGCTGTCAGAACTACCTTAGAAGGAAAGAACAAGACGGAAGGTTTCAAATCATGGAATGGCCAGCACAGTCTCCAGACTTAAACCCCATCGAGCTGGTTTGGGATGAACTGGACAGAAGGGTGAAAGCAAAGGAACCTCCAAGTGCAACACATTTGTGGGAACTTCTGCAACAGTGTTGGAAAGAACTTCCAACAATATTTTGATTTCCATTCTGGAAAGAATGCCACGAGTATGTTCGGCTGTTATATCTGCAAAATGGTAGCTACTTTGATGAGTCAAAAATGTAGATGAAATTTTGTTCAACAATACGATTCCATGATTTATTTTTTTATCTGCAATTGTTTATTTGTTCTATGCTTTAATTTCAGAGTACTGTACATTGAAACATGAAACTGCTTAAATTTCAGTAAAAACTGGAAAAATGGGGGTGTTCTCAAACTTCTTGTGTACAGAGGGTCTTGGTGGTACCATTCGCTTTCCATTCAATGATTGTCTTGACTGTGCTCCAAAGGATGTTCAAGGCCTTTGAAATATTTTTATACCCATTCCCAAGCTCCTTGGTGCTCATTGTTGAGTCTTTGCTGTGAAATGCACTATCCAGCAGAGGAAACCGACAGGAATAGCTTATTTTATTCCGAAATAATGAGAATCACTACAATTTAACACAGGTGGAGGCCAATTTTTCTTGGTGTGTGATTTTGAAGTTGAGTGGTTACACCTGAGCTAATTTACAATTGCTATTATAAGGGGGGTGGACAATTATCCAACCAAGATATTCTAGTTTTGTATTTTTGTACATCGCTCCTTCCCAATTCCATATCCAGGCGATGCATGATGTCATCGCTGAGCACTGAAGGAAGGGAATACTCAGTTTTTACTCTGTTTGTTTGTTTTCTTCTTTGTTTGTCCGGGCGATATGTCAGCCATCCTTCGAGTTCGGAAGCCGAAATTTGGGGACAAAGGTGAATATGTGCTTTGACAAAAATGTTATTTTTTATTTTTTGATTAATCAATTAATTGATTAATTACTTCATTATTATCGATTTATTAATTACTTATTTGTTTTATTTCTCCTGGAATATCTCAGGCATATTTTGAGCGAGGAAGCTGATATTTGGACATGAGTGATCAAGTGATTTGACTATAGAGGGTATTTTTGATTTATTATTAATCAATTAATTGATTAATTATTCATTTTTTGATGAATTGCTTAATTTTCAAAAAGTTACACATTTGGATTAAACGGTGGTGGTTTCGGTGTGCTATTCGGCAATTGATTGAGAAATTAATTATTTTACCATTGTTATTTAATTTTGCAATGAATCAATCAATTATTGTACACTGCTTCCACTCCCACTCAATTCCGACTCCATGTGCTGCAAGGCAGCATCGCCAGGTTCCCCGGTGATGTCACGTGCTGGAGGATTTGTTATTTATTTATTTGGCATGGGGGTGGTGTACTATGAATGTACCACTACTTATTAATTAATTTTCTGAAATTTGTAGAATTTGTTTTTCATTTGGAAGTTGTGGGTTGCGGTGTAAATAAAGGTGGAAAAAGTCTGATTTAATGGAATTTAATTCCAGGCTTTAAGGCAACAAAAGGTGATATCAACGCATTATCACCTTCCCCACAAGAGGTGGAAGGAGGTTGTGTTTTCACCCCTGTCTGTCTGTCTGTCTGTCTGTCTGTCTGTCTGTGGGTCAGATATCTCAAAAAGTTGTTGACTGATTCGGATAAAATTTGGTAGACAGGTTGGGTGTTTGGCAAGGACTAATTGATTTCATTTTGGTGAAGATCTTAATCTGGGTACGTGATTTTTTTTTTAATGTCTGAGTGATTCTTTACCGTTGGGAGATAGTGCCAAAAACGACATATATATAAATATATATAGCACGGTATCTCAAAAAGTTGTGGACGGATTATGATAAAACCATGCGGATAAGTTTGTCAGATGAAAAGAACAAGCAGATTCGATTTTGATTCAGGACCAGAAGCAGACTCAACCCATCAGTGGGATACAAAACGTAAACTTTTCAGCCTGGTGGAGGTATCCGCTCTACCGAGTGCTGTTCTAGTTACATGAATGGTAAAGAAGTTAGGGTAAATCAATGCATTATTACATGAATGGTAAAGATGTTAGGGTAAATCAATGCATTATTACATGATTGGTAACGATGTTAGGGTTAATCAATGCATTATTACATGATTGGTAAAGATGTTAGGGTTAATCAATGCATTATTACATGATTGGTAAAGATGTTTGGGGATATAAATGCGTTATTACATGAGTGGTAAAGATGTTAGGCTATATCAATGCGTTATTACATGAATGGTAAAGATGTTAGGGGATATCAATGTGTTATTACATGATTGGTAAAGATGTTAGGGTATATCAATGCGTTATTGCATGAATCGTAAAGATGTTAGGGTATATAAATGTGTTATTACAAGAATCGTAAAGATGTTATGGTATATCAATGCGTTATTGCATGACTGGTAAAGATGTTACAGTATATCAATGTGTTATTACATGAATGGTAAAGATGTTATGGTATATCAATGCATTATCACATGAATGGTAAAGATGTTATGGTATATCAATGCATTATCACATGAATGGTAAAGATGCTAGGGTATATCGATGCGTTATTGCATGAATGGTAAAGATGTTAGGGTGTATCAATGTATTATTGCATGATTGGTAAAGATGTTAGGGTGTATCAATGTATTATTGCATGAATGGTAAAGATGTTACGGTATATCAATGCATTATCACATGAATGGTAAAGATGTTACGGTATATCAATGCATTATCACATGAATGGTAAAGACATGGGGAATATCAATCTTTTTATTTCTTTATTTTTGTATACATTGTCGAGGCTTTTATGAGAGCTAACACACAATGCACAACAAGTGGGGGGGGGGGTAGGAGACAAGAGGAGTGGGAGGGGGAAGGACAAAGCAGTGGGGAACAGAGACATTAGATCTGTGGAAGGGAGAGGGATGGAGCGGGGAACACGAGGTATACAATATGGACACCACAGGGACTATCAGGACCTCACACGACAGGGAAATTTTGGGAAGGAAGGCAGGGAATTTGAAGGAGGTGGGTTTGGGTGGATTAACGGGGGTAGAAAAGATCGTGGTTTTGGATGGGGGAAAATAAGAGGTAGTGGTGAACAGCTGTTTTGAAGACCTGGAGGGAAGAGTGGGATTGAAGAGAGTGTGAGAGTTTGTTCCAGAGGTGGGTAAAAGAGAAATGAAAGGGTGAAGGTGAGCAGTGATTCGTGATTTTGGTAGTTTTACCAGAATGGGGTCGCTGGTGGACCATGAACGCTCTGTGGAAATATTTGGGGAGGGGGAGGGACATATCGCAGACAGAGCGGGGGGGGGGGGGTAAGACCGGAGAGGAGATGGTAGAAGACAGAAAGACCACCCACCTGCTTGCGGTGAGAAAGTGAGAGGCCCAAAGACTCAGCATCACCGCAGGAGAGTCCAATGATCCTAAATGCCTTGGTTTCCACAGCGTGAAGCCGAGAAAGATGAGAGGCAGAAGCACCAACCCATAGGGGAGAGCAGTACTCCTTCAGGCTCTGGACGAAAGCTTTTTAGGTAGTCAGGAGCTCAGGTGGGCCAAGGAAGGACTTTGCATGATGGAGGATTCCCAGACAGTGATTGGCTTTGGGGGCCAGGTTGGAAATATGTGGCTTTCCCAGGAAAGATCATGCCTTGTTGTGAGATTCAGAAGCTTGAATGAAAAGACTTCAAGAGGATTGTTGAGAAAGTAGATTGGGGGGGGGGGATTCAGATGGTCCTTTCAGAGAGAATTAGTGAAAGTGTGGGATTTGTTAGGATTGAAAGACATGTTCCACGTGTTGGACGAGTTTGTGATTTCACCCTGATCTGCAGAGAGCAAAGAAGCTGCTGCTTGCAAGTCTGAGGGATGACAGATGGTACAAGGCAGAGGGTGGAGTCATCAGCAAAGAGATAACGAGGATTTTCCAGAGAGTCGGAGAGATCATTGATGAAAACCAGAAAAAGAACAGGGCCCAGAACGCTACCTTGAGGAACTCCAGCCTGCACAGGAAGAGGGGATGAAAGAACTCCATTTAGGGCCACACGTTGACTGCGACAGGAGAGGAAGTCTGCGAGCCATGAGTGGAGATGGCCTTGAATACCATGGGAAGAGAGTTTGGTGAGCAGGGCAGGGTGCCAGACCGTGTCAAAAGCATGCGATATGTCGAGGGATACGGCTCGGATTTAATGTCCGGCATTGATGATCTCCATTCAGTGTTGGGAGAGCAGAAGCAGCATATCCAGGGTAGAGTGACCTGTTTTGAAACCAAATTGATGATCAGAAATCAAGCCATTGGAGAAATGCAAGGATTTAATATCTGAAGTGATGATGGATTCCATAACCTTGCTGATGATTGGGAGAAGGCTGATTGGTCTGTAGTTGCAGAGATCGGTTTTTGCAGCTTTTTATGCAGGGCAGTGATGTTTGCTGATTTCCAAGCAGATGGCAGATGACCTGAGCAAGTGAGAGGGTGAATCGAACAGAAAGAGGTTGAGCAAGAACAGAGGAGCAGGTTTTTAGGACACGTGGGCTGATGCCGTCTGGACCGGTTGCAGAATCGGAGTTGAGGTTTGACAGCAAGCTCTCCACCTTGTCAGGAGAAAAGGATACAGAGTCCAGGGACAGTTGGGTGCGAATGGTTAAGGTGGGTAGAGAAAGCGATGGGTTTGGGACACAAGATTTTGATGCAAACACCGAGTATAGGTATTCAGCCTTTTTCACGTGCGGTATCAGCAGTGCGGCCATTTGAGGTCAGGGAGGGGATGGAGGCGGAACATACACCAGAAACAGATTTGATTAAACGCCACCAGGATTTTGAGGAGGGAGAGAGGTTTGAGAGTTCAGACTTGAGATGAGAAAGATGTTGTTTTCTGGCTCTCCTGAGGGTAGATACACACTTGTTCCGAGCTTTGTGGAAAGAACTGAGATTGCCCTCAGTTGGGTTTGCTTTCCATGAGGAAAAGGCAAGTTGTTTCAGGACAACTGCCTCGCCATAAGCTTCAGTAAACCAAGGGCTGGAGGAAAGGTAGGACAACTGTGGATGAGAGAGGATAAATCTGTGCATGATAGAGAGCAAGTTTCCTTGAAAGAATTCCCAGGATGAGTTGATGTTGGAGAAAGTAGCGATGGGAGACCAGTCTAGAAGTTTGATGGCTGCTCGGAGACCCTGCCAGTCGGCTTGAGTGAAATGGCAGACTCGACGGCGGTGAGGTGGTTCTCTGATAACAGCCAGAGAGATGTCCACTTTGACAAGGACGTGGTCAGAAGAACCGATTGGAGCGAAGGAAGAGCAGCAGATATTGTCAGGGAAATTTGTCAAAATCAGATCCAGAAGAGATGGAGTACCATTGGTTGAGATCCGGGTCGGGAAGTTGACCGATTGAGTCAGTCCCAATGAGTCGCAGAAGTTTTTTGCTGAGGTGCCATGGCAGGTGATAGAGGTACCCACACCTGACCAACTGGCATGATGACAATTGAAGTTCCCACATATGAGGAAGAGAGAGTTCGGATGAGAAGATAGACGTTGGTCCATACTTTCAGATGGTGAGGTGTAGAAGTTTTTGTACCTGTATTCAGCTTGTTCACCCCTTGTGCCGTCCTCTCCTTTCTCTCATACAATGTCCTTTCTTCCTCTCAGTCCCCCTATATTTTGTCCCTCTATCCGGATGTTCGTGTGTTCCCCACATTCTTTCCACTGTTCTTGTCGTTCTGTTACGCCCTGGTCCGTTCTGCTTTCTCGCTCCTCCATGAGCCTCGACTCTGTATTCCAAAAAGAAGCATTATTACATTAACGGTAGCAACGTTTGTAGATTTCATTGCATCTTAAAATGAATAACAAGGAATGTAAGGCCCAGACAAATAAACACTGTACGTTTTCTTTAAACATTGTTCTCATAATTTTTATCACGTGCTGGACAAGAACATTGATTGTACTTTTACAGGAATTAAAAGGACAGGAGTTGCCAATGGACAAAAGCGTCTGCTGGTTGAGTATTCCCATCGGAACTCCTGGCTCATGATGCTGGAAACCCAGTTTCGAAGTCCGTGTAAACGATATGTATGTCCTTGGTCATTGTCTACTAATGTCCTTATCACTGCTCTTGTCTTTGTACTGCATGTGACTTATGTACAAACTCTTCCTTGAGCCTGAGATCAATGTTAAAATTGACAGTACATGGAATTGTTAAACCTGCAATCTTCGCATCTTTAGCTCAGCGCTCTGTTGGAAACAACAAACCGACTCGACACGGATGCCCTTTTTTGACACTTTGACCTCCAATTCATACTCCGACAATGCATACAAAGAGCTGTCTGCACTTGTACCATCTCTGCTGATCCTCCACCATCACGAAAGTATGAAAACCCTACGATGCTTGAGGATACAAAACGAGCTCTTTCCTCGTGACCTCAAATTGTTCCAAAGCTATTGGTGGAATGTATGAGTTTTATGCAGAAGTTGATGATGATCCGCTTTATCTTCTAGTGAAGACCGTGGCTCACGTGCCCAGCACAGACTAACCTTGGTTGTGCCTGGACATGCCTGGAATGGGTGCACATGTCCTTGACCTAGAGTCTGGGAAGAGAGAGGTGATGGTTGGAGGGGGTAGGGGAGTGGAGGGGAAGATAGGTATTGGAGAGGGAGGGAAGAAGAGAGAGTGATAAAGAAGTTGTGGGGGGGAGGTTAGAGAGGAAGACAAAGAGATCATATATACAGAAGTGGGAGGAGAGAGACAGGGAGAGAGAGAGAGAGAGAGAGAGAGAGAGAGAGAGAGAGAGAGAGAGCGAGAGAGAGAGAGAGAGAGAGAGAGAGAGAGAGAGAGAGAGAGACACAGACACAGACACAGACACAGACACAGACACAGACACAGACACAGACACAGACACAGACACAGACACAGACACAGACACAGACACAGAGACAGACACAGAGACAGAGACAGAGACAGACACAGACACAGAGGTGGGTGAAGTTAAAGAATATATATATATATGGAGGTGGGGGAGAGGGCAGAGAGGAAGGGGTGGTAGGTGGGGGTGCAGGATAGAAGAATAAGAAAGACGTGCTTGTAGGTAGATCCAGAAAACATATATTGCCAAAACAGCGAGGAGAGTGTCGGAGGGAAGAGGGCTGGGAGGAGGGTTTAGAGGTTGGGTTAGGGTTTGCAAACTGTGTTTGTCAATACAGATAAGTATGGTAAACAGTGTTGAAAATGTGGAGATTGGGGGTTGGATGAGGGGGAAAGGTGATGTCCTGTTGAGGTCAATGGCCGAGCATCTGAGAGGGTGAAGTTTCTAAATTCAGCTTGGAGCATTCGTTTTTTGGGTTTGTCGTCTAAGCATCTCGAACCTGAGCAGGTCTCAAGAGAATTGCTCTGTCACTATAGAATTGTCATTAAAAACCCAGCTCACTCACTAATGGCCTTCGGTGAGGGGTATTCTCCATGTGTGACACCAGTGCACAGATGTCGTTGATAACCTCTGCCACCGAAGATGAAAAGTGCTATGTTTTCACCCCTTTTCTGTCTGTTTGTTACTTTCGAAATCTAAAGATTTTGTAAGTATATTGATCACTTCCATCCTGTGTTTGTGTGTTTGTTTGTGTGTTTGTTTGTAGGCACAATAACTCGATAACGGAAGAAGCTACCAATGTCAAATTACACCACGTGATTCAGGAGGGTGATGGCTAGTGCTGATTAGATTTTGGTCAAAATTGGTCAAAGGTGAAGGTCACAGTGAGGTCAAACATCGAAAACATTCGATTTTTGATGGTTTGGTACAGAATCATCGTAGAAACTTCCAGTTTGCGTCGCTACCTTCTCTCGAGACAGCTTTTATTAGACAAGGTCAGAGGTCAAGTTGACGATTTCGTAAGTACCAGTCTATGACTGCTTGTTTATTTGTGTATGTGCAGGATATCTCAAAAAATTGTGGATGAATTCAGACGAAACTTGGTGGACAGGTTGGGTGTGTCGCAAGGCCGAATTGATTTGGTTTTGGTGAAGATCCGAATCTGGATCTGGATACGAGAATTATTTAATTTTAACGTGATTCTTCACCATTGAGAGATTGTGCCAAAAACGATGTAGTACTGTATAGCATGATATATCAAAAATGTATCGGTCCTGATATGTTCTTGTGGATCAGGCATTAAGTGGTGGAGGTATATGCCTTACCGAGTGCCCTTCTAGTTTTTCTTGCACTTATTTAGGATTAGTAAACACCACCTGTCACTTCACTGATGGGAATACTGAGAGGTGGAAAAAGAGTGGGAGGGGGGAGAGTGAGGAGGTGGAAGGGGAAAGAGAAGAGAGGAGGGAGGGAGAGTGAGGAAGTGTGGGGGAAGGGTAGGCAGCAAGAGGTGAGAGGAAGGGAAGGCAGACGTGCAGTGGAGCGTCAATTACGATCCATACTGTTTCATCAAAATGATTCTGCATAGAATAACAGTGAAGATGGAAACGAAATAATGTCTGAAATCCATTTTCTAACAGTTATACTATAAATACTACCCGGAGACAAACGGGGCCCAGACACGTTCGGAGACAAACGGGGCCCAGACACGTTTCGGAGACAAATGGGGCCTGGACACGTTTCAGAGACAAATGGGGCCCGGACACGTTTCGGAGACAAATGGGGCCCTGAAACATTTTGGAGACAAACGGGGCCCGGACACGTTCAGAGCCAAGCTGTTCAGAGACAAACTCTCATCCAGACACATCTGAAGATGAATACGATCCAGACACGTCCGGAGACAAACACTGCCAAGGCATGACCACCATCCAGATATGTCCAGTGATGGACAGAGAGAGGGTTGGAGAGTGAGAGAGGTATGGGAGGATTGTGCTGCATTGATTTGGGAGGTGGTAGAGCAACGATGGGACAAAGGGAGAGAGATGGAGATAGAGAGAGATGGAGATAGAGATGGGGGTAGGGGAGTTAGCAGAACGAATAGATTATGCTTTATGAACAACACACAAACACACACACACACACACACACACACACACACACACACACACACACACACACACACACACACACACACACACACACACACACGCACATATAGACACTATTGCTTAGCCAATATCGGCATTTTTTTTTCAAAATCAGCAGATTGGAGTCAGTGTGATTACCGACGGCAGTACATACTGTATACAATCCTAAAAACAACGTTGCATTTCTATAGACGTTTCAAGGAGATGAGCATGAACATGAATCTTGATATACACTTGTGGGTGATGGGTGGAAAAAAAATTTGGCTCGGTAATTTAGAAAACACGTTAATACGTCAAACAGCTTGGAAATCGGGTGTTATCAAATATATTTTGCTTTGAAACTCACAAAAAGAAACATATCACCGTTGTAAAGCAAACCCGATAGCAATTGCTTTAGAAACAGTCACGAGGACAAAGGAAAACCTGATAAAACCTCCATAAGATACAGGATGAAACTTTGCCACCACGGCTCCCGTAACAGACATAGCATGTCCACACCCACAGAGAGTCCGTACAGATCCAAATCTACCCATATGTACCATGTCCGTGTGTGCTGTATACGTACCTCTACCTTGGAGTAACTTTCGATTGTACATCCCGATCGGGATACGAACTGCACCACTATCCACTGGAGGGTGCTCGCCAAGTGGCTTGAGCACACAATCAAGCACTCCAACGGAACGCCTAGCTTGGCAAGCAATTTCTAATTGCTGTTGATAACCCCATGCAGGAAACACCCAAGCAATGTCCGAATTGGACGAATGAACACTTCTTTAGCAGTCGTAACTGCTGCTAAGTTCAATTCTGGAGCTTAAATTTTGTAATTCGCTTTAGTGTAAGAGATTTTTGAGATTTTGGCATGTGTGGAAATGTAATACCGGGTGGCCCAGAAGTAATAGGGCAGTTGCCGGAACAATGGTCACAACAATTTCATTATTATTTTGATTATTAATTGATTTTTGTTTGATGTTATTAATTGATAATTATTTTGATTGCAGAATCTTCAAAAGTGGAAGATTTGAACCATGGAGGATATTTTTCTGCTTAAATGTGGATTCTCTGACTGCCCTATTACTTCTGGGCTACTCGGTACCGTAAAGCCATGAATGCTGGCGTCTCCAGGTGTTTATGAGTATTGCAATGTACCCAACGATTTGTAGCTATTATGAACAGGCATTCGATAATATGAGTGAGGAAAGTGGAAAAAAAAAACTTTATGGTTAAGAAGCCATTGCGGTCTGTTCCAAGTCGAGGCATGGTTGAGCAGACCAACAAAATGGCAGCTTCAAACCTCAGCGAGATTACTCGGGATACCCCTTAAAACCCCAGAGAGCGAGGTGGCCGAATATTGCCTGATGAAGGATATAATTCAATAAGGCCGTTAATTATCTTCAAAAGTTGTGGTTTAATTAACCCAAACACCCAATTTTCACTCTTGCACTTCCTTGGAGTTTTCTTCGTATGCCTGCAAAGTTTCAGGCTGCGAGGTTTTATGATTTTGGAGTTATGGAGGACACACACCCTGGCACACATATTGACTTTTATTAGTATAGATGAGTACCAGGATTGGCGATGCAGCTTAATAATCACTTTATCAAAGACAGCAGTTTATAGTAAGAATGTTAAAAGTTCATATAGGAATAGGGTAGAGCATGAGATGAAATGTGATGGGCTGCCATCTTAATAGAAGAGAAGAACAATAAAGACCTGTCTCTGAAATATTCTGGTTTCCTTTTTGGTGAGTTAAAATGTGTGTGTGTGTGTGTGTGTGTGTGTGTGTGTGTGTGTGTGTGTGTGTGTGTGTGTGTGTGTGTGTGTGTGTGTGTGTGTGTGTGTGTGTGTGTGTGTGTGTGTGTGTGTGTGTGTGTGTGTGTGTGTGTGTGTGTGTTTGGTAGTTTCTACACAATGTTGGATTTCCTTTTCACCATTAACTGTGGAAGTTATGTTGTGAAATGTTATATTAATATCTATTCAATCCAATGCCAAATGGTTTCCATAGCTTGAGTGATGCCGAAGTAGTCTCTTGGTGCAAATTAAACTTGGTAGTTTGGCATTGCCTTCCTGAGCAGTACTCGGAGCAAGAATTTGGAATTTGTTCAAAAGTACCGGCACATAATGAGCGACTCTTGCGAAAGACATGGTGGGATATTTATTGCCAACCAATGAATCCTAGCAGATGGGACAGCCTGCTCAACATCCCTCTCAAGGACGGTGTACTCATTGATGCAATGCCCTGCCCGTAAAAAGAAAAAAACACCAAGATGACTGTTTATAATCGGATCGGGAATCAAACGTACACTAAAAGGTTTAAATACGAATACTCTTATATACGAGTTGGTTCGGTGACGAGACGAAGCTGATTCCGTTTTGGTTCAGGTCCAGATCCAGATCCAGATCCAGATCCAGATCCGCCCCATGATTGGGATACAAAACGTAAACTAATCAGCCTGGCGGAGGTATGCGCTCTTCCGAGTGCTGTTCTTATCAATACGAATGTTTATCCCATTGATTCTGCAAAAAAAGACACAAAAAAATGCTTCTTATTATCTTTCACTTTCTTTTGAAGAACAAAATTCCAAAGTACTTTATGAAGAAGAAAGGGAGAAAGTACATACAACATTGTGTAATGTAACTTGGGTAACTTTCTGACATCTCGAGTTATTTATCATGAAATTGCTGCGTCGCGTGGCCTTATCCTTTCAGCTAATATGAGACAGGCATGTTGTGTGGTTGCACAATGGTATTTTGTAGTGATGGTGATTTCACCATCGCACTCACACCCCAATCCCCCCCCCCCATACAAAGCTGCATCCATTGCATGTATTATCATAGAGGTAAGGGTACAATCTCACCTTGGTATCTACCTACGAGTCACATCCAGCTCATGTATCGTCGATATCAAGGTGTTTCTCATATTGATATCTACCAACGAGCGACATACATCACACGTATCATAGAGATTGGGGTATGATTACATCTTGATCTCGACCTCCAAGTCAAATCCATCACCTGCATCGTGGAGGTCAGGGTCCATGAACTTTATTTAAAAGCCACATCCATCACATGTGGAGCACCGTTACAGATTTCAAGCAAGCCCGGGCTAACTACACGTGCCGGTTGTGTACAAGTTTTGATTTGACAGAGTTCTCCACAGATGTACAATGCCGTGCAAGTGCTAACACAAGCCCATCGAGCTATGACCCGTGTTGGTGCTGGGCTTGGTTGGGCGCGCCTTGGAGGCGTGGACAACAAGGACGAGTGGGGCTGCCCCTATAAATGCCGCTGTGCTCCAGCGGCCAAACCTCAACCCCCTACTTTCTTTCACTCTTGGCTTTGCCCCCATTCTACTTGTCTTGTTTTTAACATTCGCTTCGCTTCTCCCTGGAGCAACTTGACTAGACACCTTAGATTCATAAACGTTCATCTATTCAGGTTATTTCACACCTTCCTTCCTGTTTTTCTCACTTCCACTTCTCACTTTTGCATCACTCTAATCTCTTGATAGCTGCATGCCGAAGAGCGGCTCAAACCATCTGATGATAGTCTTGAGTATCCATGAGAAAATCTGATCTGCAGTAAGAACAGGTCCTCGTGCTTGAACAACCATGCAGTACTTCGTCTTTGCTTTTATGTTAAGTGTGCTTTCTGGAGCATCTGGTTTTTGGTTCTGGGATTCCCAGACGACCAAAGCTCCGACTACAGCCATAAAGATCAATGAACATGATTACCTCTCCACCGAACCTGATACAAAAATGACCACCAGAATCCTTGACAACAATGCTTTAACTACCTCCACATCCCATCCCGTGGTTGGTCATACAAGCACTCAGAGTCTCCACTCTACTAGAGCTCCACCATCCAGGCAAGAACCAACTGTGACTTCTCAGGGGACACCTTTCATCCCGACTGTCTCCACTGTGCCAGGTAATCGACAAATTGAGCAGAGTGAGAAAATCAACATTTAATATCTCAGAGGCTGAAACAATGTCAGATGATTTAATAGATTTCATGTGTTAACAAATTGTTGAATTGCAGCTGGAAGGTTGCAAGCACATAGCCATTTGCCAGGATATGAAAGAATCATCATCCATAGTATACTAAGATATGAAAGAATCATCGCATGGAGTTTACCAGGCCATGAACGAATCATGTTCCAGAGTGTAAAATGGGTTTTGAACATTGTGGAGTTGAGAAAATGTTTTAGAGAACATTAGATGGATTGCCTGCCTCGCGCAGTCAGGCACATAGGGCTGCCAGGGCAGTTTCATTGGCTGGTGTGCACAATCCAGGACAGGTCGCCACTCCGACACAAGATAGTCGAATGGTTCGAACGTATTGCAGGATAAATATAGTTTCTGAATTGGTGGGTGATTTGTATTGGGTTTTGAAACTGTGTTACTGTAATAGGCTTCAGAACAATTTGAATTTACATTTAGAATTCATTGTATAGAATGCACTGTTAAAGCGAGTTTTACACATTTTATGAATTGGTATAATTCGGTCTCATCTCAAAGTAGGAGTTTTAAACACTCATTTGATAAGAGTTGTTCTGAGCACCAGAAGGAATAAAAAAGTTTTGAAGTGTAGTACATATTAATTGGAGTTGTGAACGTTGAAAAGTTTTGGAGGTGTTTGCAATTTGAAGGTTGAAAAGTTTTGGAGGTGTTTGCAATTTGAACATTGTAAAGTTTTGGAAGTGTTTTTGCAATTTGAATGTTGTAAAGCTTTGTAGGTGTTTGCAATTTGAATGTTGTACAGGTTTGGAGGTGTTTGCAATTTGAATGTTGTAAAGGTTTGGAGGTGTTTACAATTTGAACATTGCAAAGTTTTGGAGGTGTTTGCAATTTGAAGGTTGTAAAGTTTTGGAGATGTTTGCCATTTGAAGGTCATAAAGTTTTGGAGATGTTTGCCATTTGAATGTTGTAAAGTTTTGGACGTGTTTGCAATTTGAATGTTGTAAAGTTTTGGAGGTGTTTGCAATTTGAATGTTGAAAATATTTGGATGTGTTTGCAATTTGAACGTGGTAAAGTTTTGGAAGTGTTTGTAATTTGAAGGTTGTAAAGTTTTGGAGGTGTTTGCAATTTGAATGTTGTAAAGTTTTGGAAGTGTTTTCAATTTGAATGTTGTAAAGTTTTGGAGGTGTTTGCAATTTGAATGTTGTAAAGTTTTGGAGGTGTTTGCAATTTAAATGTAAAGGTTTGGAGGTGTTTGCAATTTGAATGTTGTAAAAGTTTGGAGGTGTTTGCCATTTGAAAATTGTAAAGTTTTTGAGGTGTTTTCCATTTAAAAGTGTAAAGATTTGGAGGTGTTTGCCATTTGAATGTTGTAAAGTTTTGGAGGTGTTTGCCATTTGAATGTTGTCAAGGTTTGTACGTGTTTGCCATTTGAATACTGTAAAGTTTTGGAGGTGTTTGCAATTTGAATGTTGTAAAGTTTTGGAGGTGTTTGCAATTTGAATGCTGTAAAGTTTTGGAGGTGTTTGCAATTTGAATGTTTTAAAGTTTTGGAGGTGTTTGCAATTTCAATGTTGTAAAGTTTTGGATGTGTTTGCCATTTAAATGTAAAGTTTTGGAGGTGTTTGTAATTTCAACATTGTAAAGGTTTGGAGGTGTTTGCAATCTGAATGTTGTAAAGTTTTGGAGGTGTTTGCAATTTGAAGGTTGTAAAGTTTTGGAGGTGTTTGCCATTTGAAGGTTGTAAAGTTTTGGAGGTGTTTGCCATTTGAATGTTGTAAAGTTTAGGAGGTGTTTGCAATTTGAATGTTGTAAAGTTTTGTAGGTGTTTGCCATTTGAATGTTGTAAAGGTTTGGAGGTGTTTGTCATTTGAATGTTGCAAAGTTTTGGAGGTGTTTGCCATTTGAACATTGTAAAGGTTTGGAGGTGTTTGCAATTTGAATGTTGTCAAGGTTTGGAGGTGTTTGCAATTTGAATGTTGTAAAGATTTGGAGGTGTTTGCAATTTGAACATTGTAACGGTTTGGAGGTGTTTGCCATTTGAACATTCTAAAGGTTTGGAGGTGTTTGCAATTTGAATGTTGTAAAGGTTTGGAGGTGCTTGCAATTTGAATGTTGTAAAGATTTGGAGGTGTTTGCAATTTGAACATTGTAAAGGTTTGGAGGTGTTTGCAATTTGAATGTTGTAAAGATTTGGAGGTGTTTGCCATTTGAACATTGTAAAGTTTTGGAGGTGTTTGCCATTTGAAGGTTGTAAAGTTTTGGAGGTGTTTGCCATTTGAATGTTGTAAAGTTTAGGAGGTGTTTGCAATTTGAATGTTGTAAAGTTTTGTAGGTGTTTGCCATTTGAATGTTGTAAAGTTTTGTAGGTGTTTGCCATTTGAATGTTGTAAAGTTTTGGAGGTGTTTGCCATTTGAACATTGTAAAGGTTTGGAGGTGTTTGCAATTTGAATGTTGTCAAGGTTTGGAGGTGTTTGCAATTTGAATGTTGTAAAGGTTTGGAGGTGTTTGCAATTTGAATGTTGTAAAGATTTGGAGGTGTTTGCAATTTGAACATTGTAAAGGTTTGGAGGTGTTTGCAATTTGAATGTTGTAAATATTTGGAGGTGTTTGCCATTTGAACATTCTAAAGGTTTGGAGGTGTTTGCAATTTGAATGTTGTAAAGATTTGGAGGTGTTTGCCATTTGAACATTGTAAAGTTTTGGAGGTGTTTGCCATTTGAACATTCTAAAGGTTTGGAGGTGTTTGCAATTTGAATGTTGTAAAGATTTTAGAGGTGTTTGCCATTTGAACATTGTAAAGTTTTGGAGGTGTTTGCCATTTGAACATTCTAAAGGTTTGGAGGTGTTTGCAATTTGAATGTTGTAAAGGTTTGGAGGTGCTTGCAATTTGAATGTTGTAAAGATTTGGAGGTGTTTGCAATTTGAACATTGTAAAGGTTTGGAGGTGTTTGCAATTTGAATGTTGTAAAGATTTGGAGGTGTTTGCCATTTGAACATTGTAAAGTTTTGGAGGTGTTTGCCATTTGAAGGTTGTAAAGTTTTGGAGGTGTTTGCCATTTGAATGTTGTAAAGTTTAGGAGGTGTTTGCAATTTGAATGTTGTAAAGTTTTGTAGGTGTTTGCCATTTGAATGTTGTAAAGTTTTGTAGGTGTTTGCCATTTGAATGTTGTAAAGTTTTGGAGGTGTTTGCCATTTGAACATTGTAAAGGTTTGGAGGTGTTTGCAATTTGAATGTTGTCAAGGTTTGGAGGTGTTTGCAATTTGAATGTTGTAAAGGTTTGGAGGTGTTTGCAATTTGAATGTTGTAAAGATTTGGAGGTGTTTGCAATTTGAACATTGTAAAGGTTTGGAGGTGTTTGCAATTTGAATGTTGTAAATATTTGGAGGTGTTTGCCATTTGAACATTCTAAAGGTTTGGAGGTGTTTGCAATTTGAATGTTGTAAAGATTTGGAGGTGTTTGCCATTTGAACATTGTAAAGTTTTGGAGGTGTTTGCCATTTGAACATTCTAAAGGTTTGGAGGTGTTTGCAATTTGAATGTTGTAAAGATTTGGAGGTGTTTGCAATTTGAACATTGTAAAGGTTTGGAGGTGTTTGCAATTTGAATGTTGTAAAGATTTGGAGGTGTTTGAAATTTGAACATTGTAAAGTTTTGGAGGTGTTTGCCATTTGAACATTCTAAAGGTTTGGAGGTGTTTGCAATTTGAATGTTGTAAAGATTTGGAGGTGTTTGCAATTTGAATGTTGTAAAGATTTGGAGGTGTTTGCCATTTGAATGTTGTAAAGATTTGGAGGTGTTTGCAATTTGAATGTTGTAAAGGTTTGGAGGTGTTTGCAATTTGAATGTTGTAAAGATTTGGAGGTGTTTGCCATTTGAACATTGTAAAGTTTTGGAGGTGTTTGCCATTTGAACATTCTAAAGGTTTGGAGGTGTTTGCAATTTGAATGTTGTAAAGGTTTGGAGGTGTTTGCAAGTTGAATGTTGTAAAGATTTGGAGGTGTTTGCTATTTGAACATTCGAAAGGTTTGGAGGTGTTTGCAATTTGAACATTCTAAAGGTTTGGAGGTGTTTGCAATTTGAATGTTGTCAAGGTTTGGAGGTGTTTGCAATTTGAACATTGTAAAGGTTTGGAGGTGTTTGCCATTTGAATGTTGTAAAGGTTTGGAGGTGTTTGCAAGTTGAATGTTGTCAAGGTTTGGAGGTGTTTGCAATTTGAACATTGTAAAGGTTTGGAGGTGTTTGCAATTTGAATGTTGTAAAGGTTTGGAGGTGTTTGCAATTTGAACATTGAAAAGGTTTGGAGGTGTTTGCAATTTGAATGTTGTCAAGGTTTGGAGGTGTTTGCAATTTGAATGTTGTAAAGGTTTGGAGGTGTTTGCAATTTGAATGTTGTAAAGATTTGGAGGTGTTTGCAATTTGAACATTGTAAAGGTTTGGAGGTGTTTGCAATTTGAATGTTGTAAATATTTGGAGGTGTTTGCCATTTGAACATTCTAAAGGTTTGGAGGTGTTTGCAATTTGAATGTTGTAAAGATTTGGAGCTGTTTGCCATTTGAACATTGTAAAGTTTTGGAGGTGTTTGCCATTTGAACATTCTAAAGGTTTGGAGGTGTTTGCAATTTGAATGTTGTAAAGATTTGGAGGTGTTTGCAATTTGAATGTTGTAAAGATTTGGAGGTGTTTGCCATTTGAATGTTGTAAAGATTTGGAGGTGTTTGCAATTTGAATGTTGTAAAGGTTTGGAGGTGTTTGCAATTTGAATGTTGTAAAGATTTGGAGGTGTTTGCCATTTGAACATTGTAAAGTTTTGGAGGTGTTTGCCATTTGAACATTCTAAAGGTTTGGAGGTGTTTGCAATTTGAATGTTGTAAAGGTTTGGAGGTGTTTGCAAGTTGAATGTTGTAAAGATTTGGAGGTGTTTGCTATTTGAACATTCGAAAGGTTTGGAGGTGTTTGCAATTTGAACATTCTAAAGGTTTGGAGGTGTTTGCAATTTGAATGTTGTCAAGGTTTGGAGGTGTTTGCAATTTGAACATTGTAAAGGTTTGGAGGTGTTTGCCATTTGAATGTTGTAAAGGTTTGGAGGTGTTTGCAAGTTGAATGTTGTCAAGGTTTGGAGGTGTTTGCAATTTGAACATTGTAAAGGTTTGGAGGTGTTTGCAATTTGAATGTTGTAAAGATTTGGAGGTGTTTGCCATTTGAACATTGTAAAGTTTTGGAGGTGTTTGCCATTTGAACATTCTAAAGGTTTGGAGGTGTTTGCAATTTGAATGTTGTAAAGATTTGGAGGTGTTTGCAATTTGAATGTTGTAAAGATTTGGAGGTGTTTGCAATTTGAATGTTGTAAAGGTTTGGAGGTGTTTGCAATTTGAATGTTGTGAAGATTTGGAGGTGTTTGCCATTTGAACATTGTAAAGTTTTGGAGGTGTTTGCCATTTGAACATTCTAAAGGTTTGGAGGTGTTTGCAATTTGAATGTTGTAAAGATTTGGAGGTGTTTGCAATTTGAATGTTGTAAAGATTTGGAGGTGTTTGCCATTTGAATGTTGTAAAGATTTGGAGGTGTTTGCAATTTGAATGTTGTAAAGATTTGGAGGTGTTTGCAATTTGAATGTTGTAAAGGTTTGGAGGTGTTTGCAATTTGAATGTTGTAAAGATTTGGAGGTGTTTGCCATTTGAATGTTGTAAAGATTTGGAGGTGTTTGCCATTTGAATGTTGTAAAGATTTGGAGGTGTTTGCAATTTGAATGTTGTAAAGGTTTGGAGGTGTTTGCAATTTGAATGTTGTAAAGATTTGGAGGTGTTTGCCATTTGAACATTGTAAAGTTTTGGAGGTGTTTGCCATTTGAACATTCTAAAGGTTTGGAGGTGTTTGCAATTTGAATGTTGTAAAGGTTTGGAGGTGTTTGCAAGTTGAATGTTGTAAAGATTTGGAGGTGTTTGCAATTTGAATGTTGTAAAGATTTGGAGGTGTTTGCTATTTGAACATTCGAAAGGTTTGGAGGTGTTTGCAATTTGAACATTCTAAAGGTTTGGAGGTGTTTGCAATTTGAATGTTGTCAAGGTTTGGAGGTGTTTGCAAGTTGAATGTTGTCAAGGTTTGGAGGTGTTTGCAATTTGAACATTGTAAAGGTTTGGAGGTGTTTGCAATTTGAATGTTGTAAACGTTTGGAGGTGTTTGCAATTTGAACATTGAAAAGGTTTGGAGGTGTTTGCAATTTGAACATTGAAAAGGTTTGGAGGTGTTTGCAATTTGAACATTGAAAAGGTGTGGAGGTGTTTGCAATTTGAATGTTGTAAAGGTTTGGAGGTGTTTGCAATTTGAACATTGAAAAGGTTTGGAGGTGTTTGCAATTTGAATGTTGTAAAGGTTTGGAGGTGTTTGCCATTTCAATGTTGTAAAGTTTTGTGGGTGTTTGCCATTTGAATGTTGTAAAGGTTTGGAGGTGTTTGCAATTTGAACATTGAAAAGATTTTGAGGTGTTTGCAATTTGAACATTGAAAAGGTTTGGAGGTGTTTGCAATTTGAACATTCTAAAGGTTTGGAGGTGTTTGCAATTTGAATGTTGTAAATATTTGGAGGTGTTTGCCATTTGAATGTTGTAAAGTTTTGTGGGTGTTTGCCATTTGAATGTTGTAAGGGTTTGGAGGTGTTTGCCATTGTCAGTGTTCTGAGTGTGTGTGATACTCGGGAATGGAAAGCTGTTTTCCTGAGAGTTTGTGAACTGTAAGGTTCATTCATTCATTCATTCCATGTGCTGCATGTGGCTGCTGCTTTGCATTGGCATTTTCTAGGTCCCTCACAAAAGAACGGTAATTCCACGTCATTAAATTGTATCAACAGGTGATCGAGTATGACAACTTCTGTTAAGGTTTTGTGTCCTATTCTGTTTATGGAGATTTTAATATATCAGATAACCCTAACTTATGGCCCATTTAACATCAACTTGGGTTGAGAAGCTTCTCGATCAGTCACTCTTGCTCTGTGATCATTCATTACTGAATGTTTATTTTTCTTTTATCCTGAAATCTCAGCTCATGTCGGGGCTAATGACAGAGGGCAACAAGTTCACAGTCTGACCGAGGATCAAACGGCAACAGGGAGACAAAGATCGCACATGAGTAGCAGAAAAGATAGGTTAGGGGTCACTGGGAGTAGGCGAAAGCAGAGGCGGTATGAGAGAAAGCATGAGGGGGTGAAGGGCAGCACTCCTGAAGTTCTGGAGGGAGACGTACACAGGATGTTGGTTCAACACTGCTCTCCCTTCTGGGAAGGCATCCCTGCCTCATACCATGGAAGCCAAGGCCTTCAAGATCATTGGAATCTCCTGCATTGTAGCTGAGTCAATTGGCCTATCACTTTCCCATTGCAGACAAGTCGGTGGTCTCTGTCTTCTGCTGCCTCCTTTCTAGTCTTGAACCCTCTGCTCTTTGTGTGCTTTGTCTCCTCCCCACCCTCTATCAGGTTCCTGCAGGGTACCTGCAATCCACCATCAACCTCCTTATGGTGAAACCCCCAAAATGCAGAATCACTATTTACCTCCACTCATTTATTCCATTTTTTATTTCCACCTGTGGAATCAACTTCCACATTCTCTTCAATCTCATTCTTTCCTCCAGCTCTTCAAGACAGCTGATCACGACCATCTCAGATCACACCACATCCAAAACTATGATCTTTTCTACTCCTGTGAACCTCCTCCACCCCCATGCCTATACATCCTTCCAAATATCCAATTTTCCCTTCCTAAGAGTTTGCTTCTGCATCCATCTTGTCCACCCCATACATTCTCCCCTGCCCTTATTTCCTCCCCACATCCCTCGTTTGTCCAAGTCTCTTTCTGCTTTTCCTTCAACCCTGCTGTTGGTGTTTCCCCAACTTTTTCTACTGTTCTTTTTGTTGTGTTGCATCCTGATCCATTCAGTGTTGTCGATCTTCCACACGCCTTGGATATGTATGTAAAAAAAAAAAAATGAAAGAAAACAGATGAGAAAAATAGTGATAAAGGCATGGAGGTGAGTGTTCTGCTTGGAATTAAGGAGGGTAACCACCTGTGAGATTCTCGAAGAATGTGTGTCACCTCTCCAGGCTGGGATGGGATGGAGGACTGAAAGGACTTGGGTATAAAGGCCATAAGTGATGCAATAAACCATGGGTCTTCCAACCTAACTGCGGTGGTCAACAAGGTTTCAGTCTCCTGTTGAAAGATGCCAATCACATGGAGAACATTGGACTCGATTATATCCTATCCAGACTAACAAGATCGGAAACAGCTGTGCCAGTCCAGAATCGGGACCCATTCTCCGTGAAGCTTCGGAGGAAGATCTTGTACGCTCTATCGAGCTTGAAAGGCTCCAAATGTCCTTACGTTTGCAGAGAATACTGCGTTGTCGACCATCCTCATATGCCAGTTTAGTGATGTGGTTCTATGCGTGGTGTACTGTTTGGCACAGGGTGGAATTATTAACAAACTGGTAGAGAGCATATTCCAGGGAATCAGGAGAGGTCATTGATGTAGATTTTTAGACCAAGAATAAGGTCACTCCTGAATCGCTCCCTTTTAGGAGACCAGCCTCATGAAGGATAACACTGGACAGAATGCTATCAAGAGCAACCCGTTGTTTCCGCTCTCAGAGAAAAATCTGATAACCATTTAAGGAGGGGCCCTGAATACCATGAGCAGACAGTTTGGAAAGCAAGGCTGAGTGCCAGACAGCATTGCAAGATGAATACATGTCCCCAGAAATGGCCCCGACCTCTCCTTTGGGATTTAATGCGTCCATCTATTGGCGGGTTGATATAAGCCACATGTTTATGGTAGAATAGCTCGGGCAAAGCCAAATTTTGATTAGAGATTGGAGAGTCGGAGAAGGAATAATGCTTGAGGTCTGCAACAATGATGTATTCCAACACTTTGCTTTTGATGTGGAAAGAGGGCTGAGCAGTCTGTCGTTGAGTGGATCGGACTCGGAGTCATTCTTGTGAATAGGGGTGACGTTCGCAGCTTTCCAAGATCAAGGCAGGAGACGATTTGAGAATGATCTGCAGGAGAGGTTTGGGCTGAAGTATGGTCGATGCTGCAACAACTGGCATATGTTATCTTTATATGACAATGATTAAGATATTTGAAGGATTGATCCACATGTGCCACCAAAAGCTGGCAGGTGTTAGTCCTTTTGCGTGTGATTTACAGCTCGTGTTCCACCATCTTCCCACTCGTGGATGAGTTTCCTGATGCCAGCAAAAGTAACGTTCATTTCTCCGAAACTTTTTGAAAAGGAAGGTTTTTGACTCCCCCATATTTTTGGAAGATTTTAACTTGGGATCCCAATATCATGAGCTCAGTGCTGGGAGCTGTGGAGGGGGGGGGGGGTGGGGGGTAATAAATAATTGGCCTGTGAAGGTTTCTGAGATGGTTTACGCCTCAAGGCATCTTTCAAATTCGGTCGAGCTGAGCTGGGGTTGGGTTGTCGCACCAAACTAATTGGGATAATTTCTGTGGATATGGTTATGATGATGATCGAGTGCTCCATGTAGAACAAGGATGTTAGAACACTCCTTGGGTACCGGTACGCATTGGCCAACCTTTTTGAAAACAAACATGGGATCTTTAATGTCCACAAGAGAATGTTAGACATTTGGCATGGTGTCCTCTCCAAAGGGATGGCATACTCATTGATGCAACACACTTTCGTTTCGAAGCACCAGGATGATCAATTGTAGTTGGGCGGTGCATCGAACCCAGGTTAGACAGCTGAGATGGGAGTTCGCCAAGTCCGAACAGGTCGGATATGCTTAAACGTTAAAGTCTTGCTAGCTGTTATGTCGGGCTAAATAAACACCGGTGTACCTCGAGGGAGGAGTGAACAATGAAGGAAACCACTTGGGAGCGTTTGCCAGGGAAGGAATGGTTTTTTCGAAGATGAGTGTAACTGCTCACAGCAAGTTTGTGCAAAAGAGCCACTGTGAGCGCAATATATGTCCAACAACTAATCCAAACCGGCTGGGATGTCCACCTCCCCCTCCCGCGACCTTGGTTAGAGGCCGCGCTTTGTCGCCCGGGCCTGGTGGGCACACTGGTCACAATAGACCGCATTGTGTGTCGCCCCTCTGGCTGTCTGGACTGGACACTCTCCACTCATGTGAGTGGCCCGAACACAAAGCTGTCTGTAGTGAGTACACCCTTTGGGGACTCGGTATTTCCACATCATTTGGCTGCTTGTAAACATCTTGTTCCCCTTGAAAAAGACCAGTCAATCCATAATCTGAAGCCTTGGGCATATTTAACGGTCTTCAAAGGTGTGCCGTGCAGCCTGGCATGTCACGACCTTGCCAGAAGACACCACTTCATGATATTGTTGTGGCTGATCCGATAGACACTGAAGTATGTTCGTCAGATGATGGAGAGAGCTGGCTTTCTAGTTGGCGAGTGAGGGGTGGGGGAATGCGAAGGGGTGAGGGTAATCGGGGTAAGGACAGTGGGTATCTGAATATGTGTCGTACCGTGTTTTGTTTTTGTGAGAGTACAACGTTTGGCCGACCCTTAATTTGTCTGCGAACAGCTCTTGGTGATTGATGGAGATGTCAGGGCACATGATGGCATCAAAAAAGTTCTTAGAACCAGATACTCACAGGAATCCAAGAAATGTAAACGGTTTAATTTGTTTCAAAATGTGTTAATTTGTGATTATGATGTTTTTTTTGGGGGGGGTTTGTTGGACTTTTGTGTTTCCGTCTGAGAATCTTTTGAATGTCCCTCAAATTATCGGAGTGTGTAATGTGAACTCGTTTAAGGATCGTTTCATTACCAAATTATTCACCAATTTTGAGGATCATAGAAATCCATAACGCGACACTAATAAATAAATAAATAAATATTGAAAGGTTGTAGTATTTTTCATTGTCACCACTATGGGACGTCGTGATCAGATTCCATCACGTGATCCTCATGGATTTCCACGGATGGGACTTGAGCTCGGAGACAAAGTAATGAGTTGTGTTGGACGGTGAAGGATATTCTCCGACCATTCAAAGTCCCTTCCTTATTCGTTTTGTTGAGATTAAAAGGTTTGTTCATATAAAACACAATGTGTGATGAATACAAACACCGGAATTAGCAAACCTGTGATAAAACATGATTATGCTGCTTGGCAAACAAAAAAACCCTTTGCTTCCTTGCATCCTTGCTTCCCATGGTGGTTATCACACCTTTGCTTCCCATGGAGGTTATCACACCTTTGCTTCCCATGGTGGTTATCACACCTTTGCTTCCCATGGTGGTTATCACACCTTTGCTTCCCATGGTGGTTATCACACCTTTGCTTCCCATGGTGGTTATCACACCTTTGCTTCCCATGGAGGTTATCACACCTTTGCTTCCCATGGCGGTTATCACACCTTTGCTTCCCATGGAGGTTATCACACCTTTGCTTTCCATGGAGGTTATCACACCTTTGCTTCCCATGGTGGTTATCATAACTTTGCTTCCCATGGCGGTTATCACACCTTTGCTTCCCATGGAGGTTATCACACCTTTGCTTCCCATGGAGGTTATCACACCTTTGCTTCCTATGGAGGTTATCACACCTTTGCTTCCCATGGAGGTTATCACACCTTTGCTTCCCATGGAGGTTATCACACCTTTGCTTCCCATGGTGGTTATCATACCTTTGCTTCCCATGGTGGTTATCACACCTTTGCTTCCCATGGCGGTTATCACACCTTTGCTTCCCGCAGTGTTGACCACTACTCATTTTAATAAATGCCAAGGTGAGCCAATGAAAAAAGCCAAGAATTCACAAGGTTTCAGAAAAGCGATGATAATAGAAAAGCTATCCGCCAAGAAAACTTATAGAAAACCAAGACGCCAAGGTGAACAACGAATAGCCAAGATCTTGTGAAAAAGCCAAGGAGTGGTCACACTGGCTTCCCATGGTGGTTGTCATACCTTTGCTTCCCATGGTGGTTATCATACCTTTGCTTCCCATGGTGGTTATCATACCTTTGCTTCCCATGGTGGTTATCACACCTTTGCTTCCCATGGCAGTTATCATACCTTTGCTTCCCATGGAGGTTATCATACCTTTGCTTCCCATGGAGGTTATCATACCTTTGCTTCCCATGGCAGTTATCATACCTTTGCTTCCCATGGAGGTTATCATACCTTTGCTTCCCATGGAGGTTATCATACCTTTGCTTCCCATGGCGGTTATCATACCTTTGCTTCCCATGGCAGTTATCATACCTTTGCTTCCCATGGCGGTTATCATACCTTTGCTTCCCATGGAGGTTATCATACCTTTGCTTCCCATGGCAGTTATCATACCTTTGCTTCCCATGGTAGTTATCATACCTTTGCTTCCCATGGAGGTTATCATACCTTTGCTTCCCATGGAGGTTATCATACCTTTGCTTACGATGGCGGTTATCATACCTTTGCTTCCCATGGCAGTTATCATACCTTTGCTTCCCATGGAGGTTATCATACCTTTGCTTACCATGGCGGTTATCATACCTTTGCTTACCATGGCGGTTATCATACCTTTGCTTCCCATGGCAGTTATCATACCTTTGCTTACCATGGCGGTTATCATACCTTTGCTTCCCATGGCAGTTATCATACCTTTGCTTCCCATGGCGATTGGAATACATTTGCTTCCCATGGTAGTGAGCTGAGGTTTCCTTTCCACGGCGGTGATCACAGCTTTGCTACCCACAGCGGTGATCACAGCTTTGCTTCCCACAGCGGTGATCACAGCTTTGCTACCCACGGCGGTGATTACAGCTTTGCTTCCCACAGCGGTGATCACAGCTTTGCTACCCACGGCGGTGATCACAGCTTTGCTACCCACGGCGGTGATCACACCTTTGCTTCCCACAGCGGTGATCACAGCTTTGCTACCCACGGCGGTGATCACAGCTTTGCTACCCACAGCAGTGATTACAGCTTTACTTCCCACAGCGGTGATCACAGCTTTGCTACCCATGGCGGTGATTACAGCTTTGCTACCCACGGCGGTGATCACAGCTTTGCTACCCACGGCGGTGATCACAGCTTTGCTACCCACGGCGGTGAGCACAGCTTTGCTTCCACGGCGGTGAGCACAGCTTTGCTTCCACGGCGGTGATCACAGCTTTGCTACCCACGGCGGTGATCACAGCTTTGCTACCCACGGCAGTGATCACACCTTTGCTACCCACAGCGGTGATCACAGCTTTGCTACCCACGGCGGTGAGCACAGCTTTGCTTCTACGGAGGTGATCACAGCTTTGCTACCCACGGCGGTGATCACAGCTTTGCTACCCACAACAGTGATTACAGCTTTGCTTCCCACAGCGGTGATCACAGCTTTGCTACCCACGGCGGTGATCACAGCTTTGCTACCCACGGCGGTGATCACAGCTTTGCTACCCACGGCAGTGATCACACCTTTGCTACCCACAGCGGTGATCACAGCTTTACTACCCACGGCGGTGATCACAGCTTTGCTACCCACGGCGGTGATCACGGCTTTGCTACCCATGGTGGTGATTACAGCTTTGCTACCCACGGCGGTGATCACAGCTTTGCTACCCACGGCGGTGATCACAGCTTTGCTACCCACGGCGGTAATCACAGCTTTGCTACCCACGGCGGTGAGCACAGCTTTGCTTCCACGGCGGTGAGCACAGCTTTGCTTCCCAAGGCGGTGATCGCAGCTTTGCTATCCACGGCGGTGATCACAGCTTTGCTACCCACGGCGGTGAGCACAGCTTTGCTTCCACGGCGGTGAGCACAGCTTTGCTTCCACGGCGGTGATCACAGCTTTGCTACCCACGGCGGTGATCACAGCTTTGCTACCCACAACAGTGATTACAGCTTTGCTTCCCACAGCGGTGATCACAGCTTTGCTACCCACGGCGGTGATCACAGCTTTGCTACCCACAGCGGTGATCACAGCTTTGCTACCCACGGCGGTGATCACAGCTTTGCTACCCACGGCAGTGATCACACCTTTGCTACCCACGGCGGTGATCACAGCTTTACTACCCACGGCGGTGATCACAGCTTTGCTACCCACGGCAGTGATCACACCTTTGCTACCCACGGCGGTGATCACAGCTTTGCTACCCACGGCGGTGATCACAGCTTTGCTACCCACGGCGGTGAGCACAGCTTTGCTTCCACGGCGGTGAGCACAGCTTTGCTTCCACGGCGGTGATCACAGCTTTGCTACCCACGGCGGTGATCACAGCTTTGCTACCCACGGCAGTGATCACACCTTTGCTACCCACAGCGGTGATCACAGCTTTGCTACCCACGGCGGTGAGCACAGCTTTGCTTCCACGGCGGTGATCACAGCTTTGCTACCCACGGCAGTGATCACACCTTTGCTACCCACAGCGGTGATCACAGCTTTGCTACCCACGGCGGTGAGCACAGCTTTGCTTCCACGGCGGTGATCACAGCTTTGCTACCCACGGCGGTGATCACAGCTTTGCTACCCACAACAGTGATTACAGCTTTGCTTCCCACAGCGGTGATCACAGCTTTGCTACCCACGGCGGTGATCACAGCTTTGCTACCCACGGCGGTGATCACAGCTTTGCTACCCACGGCAGTGATCACACCTTTGCTACCCACAGCGGTGATCACAGCTTTACTACCCACGGCGGTGATCACAGCTTTGCTACCCACGGCGGTGATTACAGCTTTGCTACCCACGGCGGTGATCACAGCTTTGCTACCCACAACAGTGATTACAGCTTTGCTTCCCACAGCGGTGATCACAGCTTTGCTACCCACGGCGGTGATCACAGCTTTGCTACCCACAGCGGTGATCACACCTTTGCTACCCACGGCGGTGATCACAGCTTTGCTACCCACAGCGGTGATCACAGCTTTGCTACCCACGGCGGTGATCACAGCTTTGCTACCCACGGCAGTGATCACACCTTTGCTACCCACGGCGGTGATCACAGCTTTACTACCCACGGCGGTGATCACAGCTTTGCTACCCACGGCGGTGATTACAGCTTTGCTACCCACGGCGGTGATCACGGCTTTGCTACCCACGGTGGTGATTACAGCTTTGCTACCCACGGCGGTGATCACAGCTTTGCTACCCACGGCGGTGATCACAGCTTTGCTACCCACGGCGGTGATCACAGCTTTGCTACCCACGGCGGTGAGCACAGCTTTGCTTCCACGGCGGTGAGCACAGCTTTGCTTCCCAAGGCGGTGATCGCAGCTTTGCTTCCCAAGGCGGTGATCGCAGCTTTGCTTCCCAAGGCGGTGAGCACAGCTTTGCTACCCACGGCGGTGATCACAGCTTTGCTACCCACGGCGGTGATCACAGCTTTGCTACCCACAGCAGTGATTACAGCTTTGCTACCCACGGCGGTGATCACACCTTTGCTACCCACGGCGGTGATCACACCTTTGCTACCCACAGCAGTGATTACAGCTTTGCTACCCACGGCGGTGATCACACCTTTGCTACCCACAGCAGTGATCACAGCTTTGCTACCCACAGCAGTGATTACAGCTTTGCTACCCACGGCGGTGATCACACCTTTGCTACCCACAGCAGTGATTACAGCTTTGCTACCCACGGCGGTGATCACACCTTTGCTACCCACAGCAGTGATTACAGCTTTGCTTCCCAAGGCGGTGATCGCAGCTTTGCTTCCCAAGGCGCTGATCGCAGCTTTGCTTCCCACGGTGGTGAGCACAGCTTTGCTTCCCAAGGCGCTGATCGCAGCTTTGCTTCCCACGGTGGTGATCGCAGCTTTGCTTCCCAAGGCGCTGATCGCAGCTTTGCTTCCCACGGTGGTGAGCACAGCTTTGCTTCACAAGGTGGTGATCGCAGCTTTGCTTCCCAAGGCACCCCTTTGCTTCTCATGGTGCTCAGAGTAACCAGTAACTGAAGCTTTCTGTGGGGGTTTGCGTAATCTTTGCCCCCCCCCCGCACCCCAGGCAGTTCTTAGAACATTTGCATCCCATGCTGGTTCACATAATACGTGCTTAACGTGGAGCCTAGCATAACCTTTGGTAGGTATTAGTTGATAATGTCTATCATTGCAATGATTGTTTTGGTTTTTTAGATCGCTCAGCACCCCCTCACCCCCCCCCCTTATCCTCCAAATTGTCTCCATTCCTATTCCACATGGAAATTCCCATTGTCTATGACATGTCGGGTGGACGTTTCATTTGTGCTTCACCTTCCTTCCCACCTCCCCATAATCTGCACTCAGTGTGGTTTCTCTTTCCTGGCACGAAGTTTGATTGATGAATGTATAGAACAGTGTGCCCTTTTTGCCGAAATGGTTGCTCAGCCCCGGGGTAGAGGCTTTGTAGATCCCCAGCTCGTACATCCAGCGCTTTCATGGATGTTTCTGGTACAGACTCGTTGGAAACTTTACTGTCTTATTGATGCCAACATGTCAGATAATCATGGTCATCAAACAAAGACCTCGGGAGTATAAAGGCCCAAAGATCAACGCTTAATCTCATCATTATTATCTATTTTTCCAGGTTGATATACGAGTAGATGGAGCGGTTCTAAAAAGCTCCTTTCGTGCTCTTCGGGAAGTTTGAATGCCCTAAAGCTGTTCACTGGTCCTCACCTTTACTCATCTTGTTAGAACCACAAATCGGCGAGATGGACTTGTGCTGTGTGAGGTTGAAAACGGGCTGAGCTGTCAATGTTGTGCACTGTGTGGCTCTCACCTGCAGGATGGCGCACTCCATGTGCTCCTGTGAGCCAAGGTGCGGTGCAATGGCAGTCCTTAGGCAAACCAGACCTCACCCGCACATCTTTAGGCTCTCTGTCCTTTCTCCCGGAAAAAGTGGCGTTTCCCGGAGGGAAGACCCTACCCGATGCGCAGGGTCGCTCCTGCGTGGCCCTGCCATCAGAACTCTCGGCATGCAGACAACTGGGAATCAAGCTGATGGCTTTTCCAAATCACCTGAATCAGAGCCACCTTGGGCAGGTGGAAGGCACATTGGAGCATTGGATCCGCATCCTTTCTTCTGGCTGCAGCATCAATGCATTGTTTTTGTTCTGCTCGCTCATAACTCCACCATGCCCACACCAAACGCCGCCACCTTGTCGAGAATTCTGTGCGCTCGTTGAAGATGACTGCTGGGTTGAGGACCTGAGGGAGCTCGTAAACTGCCGGAACCTGCCATCGCGGGATCACGGAGCGTGTGTCATGCCTCTCTCAATGCACGGTGCTGTTGCCTGCCGTGAAGGTAAAGCTAGAAGGATGTTACCAGGCTGTGCGTGTTCTCATGTGGGGTAATGACTCCCGGTCAATTTGGTGTATTCTCCGAGGTCATCTTGTATTCGGCCCTTTGACAACTTTCATTTATATATTGATCATTCATTCATCAGCTGTTAATTAATTTAATCAATCGTGTTTCATTGAAGCCTCCCTTGGTTTTTGGTGCTTTATTATGCCATCAAAATTCTGAATGAGGTATGCCGGCAGACCTCATGGTGGACCATTGAGATGAATTGAGGTCTTACCATCGCACCCACATAATATGTTTTGCTTTTAACAACCACAAAACAAACTCGGTTATCCCCAGGCAAGCTGGATAGTCAGCTCAACGCACCCACCGAAAAGTTTGCAAAATTATTTCTGAAACGTTGCAACAATAGATTGTAATTGAGTAATGAGTATGTTTGACCATTAATCCCTTTATTTCCATGTTTACCCTGGTTCTTAATCCCAGACCAAGACTGGTTTCCCCTGAGTTGTGCAACCAAATAAACACCTCTTGTGAGCAGATGGTGTGCTCATTAGCTGGTGAGACCTTTTTACCTGTATACAATTGAGAGATGTGACAGCTGCTGTGAGTGTAAATATCAAATGGAGTTATACATTGTTCATATGACACTTTTAAAACCACACAACGCCTGGTGTTGGCTCGGTGGTTAGGGTGGCTGGCTTGGGATCTTAGGGTCCTGCGTTTGAGCCCCGTCGGTTGCTGAATTTACACCAGGTGGGGTTGACTCAGCCTGTCATCCTTCGGAGGTCGGTGAAATGGGCACAAGTCTTCTGGTAATAGGGGCATAACATCAGTGGTACCCCCATACTCGGTAGCAGTGGAAATGCACCGTTGTTCATAGCCAGTTGAAAGCATGAAATCAAACCACCACAATATGTGGAAGTATAATAAATAAATAAATAAATAAATAAATAAATAAATAAATAAACAACCCAGATTTCATACAACTTTTAAATGTGGATGTACCATTTATCCCAAGATTAATAGTCACCTGCTATCGTTACCGTGCAAATGAAGCAAAAAGGGGGTTTAAGAAATTGGTTCATGTCTGTCTATGATCTCGAGGAACGACGTATTTAAATTGAATGATGTATTTTGAACACAAATTGGAACATGAATCTGAAAACAAACCGAGCCGTTTTACAGTATTTTGTCTTTGAATTTGTCCTGATCACACGTGCGCAGAGAGAAGCAAGATAAATTTTTTTTTCCTCTCTCTACCTATCTTGCAGTCAAACAAAATAGAAACATTTTCAGTTTCTTGTTTGGAATGATTTTCAAAGGACATCATAAGGGACACAAACAACAGGCACGAAGAACTAATGTAACGTGTTTAAATAAGGAGGTGTAATTGACACTGCGTCAACAGCGGTAAAAAAATAATTTATTTCAACGACTTTTACCAATTTTAATTTTATTTTAATTGAATTATATACTTGAACACTGCAGAACACAAATCACCTTCTTAATACTTCCAAGAACCTCCAGTTTTGCAGTACTTGAACATGGTAGGTAGGTTGGTGTTTAAGGGTGGTGTATAAGACTGCTTCAATAGCATGTTATCGAAGTTAAAGTTCTGGAATTTTTCCTAACGATCTTTTAAATCATTCTTTTATTTAAATTGCAGTATATACTTGAACATTGCATGGGGTAATGTGTTCTATATACTCTCTAGTTGCTTTCAGTAAAAGCCAGTGATTTAAGTACATCAATGGAACAGGTATCTACCAGTACACCCACCAAACAGGTGTCCACCGGTGCACTCACTGAACAGGTAAACATGACTGTCTGTTTTGCCAAGTTACATAAGCGGTTCTACCTTACCTTTGTAAAAATAACTTGAGTCACTGCAGACTGGGTCCATGTTACAATTTGAGTTCCCTTAAAGGAACTTCAACAGAGGACGAGGCCACTAGACCCATCAAAGCCTACACTATGAATATCAATCTATGCTTGTTTGTCTGTACTCTCTCCTTTTCAAATGCTCAGTGTGATATTAAGCAAGGAAGCATCACATACCATTTTTAAGGCTTTGGTGGGAACTTCGCTGGGGTCTTTGAATCACTAACCTCCCAGACTCAGAGCGGAGGCTCTAACCATTACACCACCGAATGTGGTTACCCAAGGCCAATTCTTCACGTAGAGCGCACGCGAGAACCACTACGCTATGGAGCCATGTGTTGTTGTTTTTTTAATTTAAGCTTTATCTCCTTTAGATGGAATCAACCCGATCATTAGTATCCTCAACAACAAAAATGAATCAATAAATAAACAGGGATTTCCCTCTTTGCTGTGGATCATGTGTCCTCAAGTGTCGGCTTATCGGACAAATGCAGCTCCTCAGACTGCAGGACAAACTGCTACTGTGCTGGTTTAATGGGGGGTTTTGCTGATGTTGGCATCACAAACTTTTAAATTTCTGAGTTTAGAATAGTGGGAAGATGAAGTGAGCAAGACAAGTGAGTTTAGAAGAAATCTATCATAAAACGATAAACATTTGAAAAGAGCATGAGAACTAGAAAGAGCACTCAGAGATTGCAGACCCTCACCAGGACAGGACTTGTTTTGTGTGTTGTATTTTGTACGGCAAACAAATGGAAGGATTTACTGAATGAAAGGTCATTGATTGCAAACGAAAGGGCTAAAATAAAATGCTCTACAGGACAAATTTCTGGAAAGGTGTAAATGTGTAAAGGGTCTTAAATGGCAAAATAATGGTCAAAAGGTCAAATGGGGTCTGAAAGGTGTGAAGGTGAAAATGTCTAAAGGGGTTTAAGGAGCTTAAGGGGTGTAACGATCTGAAGGGTGTAAAGGGGTATAAATTGTCTAGAAACAGTCTTAAAAAGTCTAAGGGGTCTCAAGGGTGAAATTTAAGGTCTCAAGGGTCTGAATTATGCCTGGTGTTGGCATAATGGTTATGGTGGGGGACTTGGGATCCGAGGATCCTGAGTTCAAATCTCCCTCGGCTGTTGAATTAACACCAGGTGGGGTTGACTCTGCCTGTCATCCTTCCGAGGTTGGCAAAATGAGTGCCAGCAAGCTGGTATCCTGTGTCGGAGTGGCGACCCACCCAGGATTGTACCCAACAGCCAAGGAGACTGCTTAGGCAGCACCAACGCTCTGTACAGAGTATGGTCCCGATGGATGGATGGTCTGAATTGTCTAAAGAGGTCTAAAGCATCTTAAAACATCGAAAAAAGGTCTAAAAGTAAAAGGGGCATAAAAAGGGTGTAAAAGTCTGGACGGGTCTATCGCGGTCTAAAGGGGGTAAATATCTGAAGGGTGTAAAGATCTGAAGGGTGTAAAGGGGTCCAAAAAGTCTTATTAGGGTCTGAAGGGGGAAAGAGTTTTAACGGTCTAAAAGGTACCTTCCAATAGTACGTAATTAATATGTTATGTTTGTGGGGTAGATGGAGGAATTTCATAGCAAAGGTAGGATTGTATATAATATGAGAAGCTTGGTCTGTGGACAAGCAGGAGACATCTCGATGTAATTTAAGTTGGGAAAACTGTCAGCTTAAGTTGTTATGTGTCACCGCACGGGGGAGGGGGAAGGGTGCTGTGTTAATGAGGTAGGGATTAAGGCGAATTTTTCCCAGTGTGTGATTGCCCCCCTGTGACCTTTTCCTATATTTTTGTATTTCCAAAACCGGAAATAAAATAACCACGTTTTCAACAATAACATCAACGACAGAGCCGAACATTTCTGAGCAGGCAGAAGCCCCGCCTTCTCTGCTTCTTTTTTTACTTCTTTTTGTTTTTCTACTTCTACTTCTTTTTGACTTCACATTTTACTTTTACTTTTACTTCCCTACCTCACGTTTTTATGGTCATGTTTTGAATTATTTCCACAATAAACCTTTGATTTATGTTCATTAAACCCTTACTTATTAAAGTTGCTTGTGTCTGTCTATTTGTCGTGGGTTCGAGTATAAACCCGTGTGCCTCCGTCTGCTTCTCGTCCTTGCCTCCATCCATCAGGCATGCTCCCTAATCTCCAAGGATCAGTTGTTCACCTCCAAGGTAGAACCGTTCGGCGATCCGTCCAGGTTGGTCTAAACCAGTGTGGACACGACAATATGGAGTCACGGTCCAATAATACATAATTAATAGTGACTCTACTCACGGTCTAACTCATGGTCAAACAGTACGTAATTAATAGACATACTCACATTTCCATAGAATGTAATTAATAGTTTTACTCATGTACCAATGAGATGTAATTAGTTCTAGATATAGTACTCACATTTCATAAGGATGTAATTAATGGACATTCTCATGTTCCAATCACACGTAATTAATGTATGTACCTCATGTACTGTACTCACGTTCTAATAGTATGTAATTAATAGACGTGCTCATGGACCATTATTCCCATTACCATTATTAACATTATCATTCTTATCATTATTATTATCATTATGTGCAATTATCATTATCATTCTGTACCATCGTCATTATTATTATCATTATAATGATGTACCATTGTCATTATTATTATCGTTATAATGATGTACCATTATCATTATTATTATCACTCTGTATCATTGACCATTATTATTATCATTATAATGATGTACCATTGTCATTATTATTATCGTTATAATGATGTACCATTATCATGATCGTTATTGTTTTGTATCATTACCACAACGTGGGGTGCCACCAAAACTGATCAATCTGATCTCTGAACTACACTCTAAACTCTGGCACCTTAGAGTGACTTACTTCTCTGACTTATTTCCAGTTGTTACTGGAGTTCGTCGGGGGTATGGACTGGCCCCCATACTTTTTAGTGCTTGTATGGACTGGATTCTGGGGAGGATGTCGGCGAGATCAAGCTGCGGTGCATCGTTTGGGAATGCCTGGGTCTCTGACCTTGATTTCGCAGATGATGCAGTCATCATTTCGGAGACTCCAGATATCCTTTTGGGGGCCCTCGAGGTGCTGAATGAGGAGTCGGAGCCGCTGAAATTATGGGTTTCCTGGGTCAAAACTAAGATCCAGGCTTTCATTGACATCTGGGATGCTGCTGTCCTGTCTGTACCTGTTTGTGGTGAGGATGTTGAGGTCGTGGAGAGATTCACTTACCTTGGCAGTGATATTCATGTCTCGATTGGTTGTGAGCCGAGGTCAATAGACGTCTGGGTCAAGCCTGGGGAGTCATGGATTCACTGGATCATGGGGTGTGGTGCTGCCGGTGCCTGTGCGGGAAGACGAAAGTCTGAGTCTTCATGTCCTTGGTGCTTCCAGTCTTGCTCTACGGATGTGAGACTTGGACTCTGACCAGGGATCTGAGACAGTGACTTAATTTCCTTCATTCCAGGTCTCTTCGGAGAATCCTTGGCTATCACTGGTCGGACTTTTTGTCCAACGAGCGGTTGCTGAGAGAGACTCGGATGAGATTTGTTACCTGCATAGTCCGTGAGCGTCAGCTGTGGCTGTATGGACATGTGGCTCGTTTTCCTGACGCTGATCCTGCTCACCAGATTCTCTCAGTGAGGGAGCCTCGTGAGTGGAGGAGGCCAATAGGCTGACCACGTGCCTCGTGGTTGCAGCAGGTTGATCGGAATCTCAAGGGGATGGGGATGGGCTTGACAGAGGCCCCTGAAGTACCGGTAGAAAGTGGACGCAGCGACGCGCTGCTCCGGCGCATGCTCCCATACCTGACCTGACCTTCATCACCATACGTCATTGATGGGGGAACTCAGTACAAAATTTATTTGTAATCGTTTTACACTGAAGTGATTGACAGCTTCTGTGCTTCGCCATTTTTCCAGAGAGATTAGACTGCACATGCGTATTGCCTCAAATTTGATGTGCAAAATTATTTTGACATGACGAATGTCATCACAATAAAAACTTGTAACTCATATGAAGTGCTTTTATGTGGATATTTTCAGTGAGCTGAGTGAGGACTGTGACGTGTGACGTGCACATCACATTGAACAGAGATGTCCTGATGTAAATCCATCACGTAAATGCTGCACAACTATTTTTCATACATGTAGATGTATTTATGACTTTGCTTATTTATGATTGGACACCCAACTTTCTATTCTCTGTCTTAAAAAACAAACTACCAAAGTAGTGATCCTGCTCAGTGCCATCTAATTATTGCTACATCAGCATCTTTAAAAATAAATAAATAAATATGTGAACACATTATTTGTTATAACTGCTGTACGTTGATATTTGACGAATATTCTGATGAAAAAAATCAAAAAATTAACTAGAAGGGTGCTCGGTAGAGCGCATACCTTCGCCCCGTCATGCTGGATCCACAAGAACATATGGGGCCCAATACATTTTTAAAATATGCGATGCTGTATTTCAGTTTAGCCCTATATCTCTCAATGGTGAAGAATCACTTTTTAAAATTCTAGTAGTCGGATCCAGATGCGGCTCCACCAAAATCTAATCAGTTCGTCCTTGTCACACACCCAACCTGTCCACTAAATTTCATCCGGATCCGCCCACAACTTTGAGATATCCTGCACACAAACAAACAAACAAACAAACAAACAGAAAGGGGTAAAAACAAAACCTTCTTCCACCTTTAGTGGCGGAGGTAATAACTTTCAAGCATATGTAATTAATAGACGTACTCACATTATCATCCTTTTCTGCTCATTTGGCGAGTGTCTTATTGGTTCACGAGTCAGTAAGTGACCACTATATTCGTTATGGGTGTGTGTGTCTGTCTGTCTGTCCCGAGCATAGCTCCGTGGGTTTTGATCCGATCTTGATAAAATTAGGGTGCAAGGTTTGTATCATGATCTAGTTGTGTTTTCCGTAGAATGGGCGTGCTGCGCCCATTATGGGCAGAGCCACGCCCAAAAAACATGTGTTTTTAGGGGGTAGCCGGTTTCAAGTTACATCTTCTCCAAGGGGGTTTGTCGAATCTGGCAGGGGTTTCGGTATTTGGTTCGCCCAATGGCACCTGCATCGCCCCACGGAGCTCGATTTTTCATTTTCGTCCCAAGGTCAAGGTCACAAGGTCACGAACTTAGAAAATGTCAAAAAAAATCAATAAATTGGGCATCTAGCTCATAGGGTTTTCAACTGTTTCGAATGAAAGTTGGTATGCAAGTACTGCTCTTCGAGTACTACGATTTTCATCATTTACGTTTTTCCCGATTTCCGCCAGTTTGCCCGTGGCGTCCCCTCGAAGGTCAAAAAATAAAAAAGGCGAACCGTGTACATTGCTCGTGAACCATCGCCGTCTCCCGACTTGTGTCGAGTTTATTTTCATGAGTCGTTTTTGTGTAGTTACATAATCTCCGAGCTGTTTCCAAAATTTACGACTCCTGTATGAGTTGCCATTCCAGATACCTCATCACCGGTTCCCAATTCGACCAGCATTTGCCATGACCATAAATAAGGCCGAATGACAAACACGACGAAGAATTGCCCTTGACCTGGAAAGACCTTGTGTTTATCCATGGACAACTGTATGTCACTTTAGCATGGGCAAAATGGCATCAGTTATTTTCTGCCGGTCCACAATATCGAACATTTGCCAAAAATATCGTTCTCCCAGCAGCACTACTGTAATATGCCAACAATTAAAATAATCTCAGCTTTGTAGTCCATGTACGGACCAATCAGACATCAACAATTACATGTTCTCAAGGCCACGTCCACATCAACATTGATCTCATCACAACATGAACGAGAATGGCACTCGGTGGAGCGCATAACTCCGCCACGTAATGCTTGATCCACGCCAACATAATGAGCCCATTACATTTTTGAAATATCATGCTATACAGTACTATGTCGTTTTTGAGCCTGATCTCTCGATGGTGAAGAATCAATTTTAAAATTAAATAATTCTCGTATCCAGATCCGGATCTTCACCAAAATCGAATTGATTCGTTCTCGTCACACACACCGAACCTTTCCACCAAATTTAATCTGAATCGGTCCACAACTTTTTGAGATATTCTTTTCACAGACAGACAGACAGACAGGGGTGAAAACATAACCTCCGTCCACCTTCGGTGGTGGAGGTAACAAACCTAAACAACTTCCTTCCTGACTACGAGGCACAACAGCATCAGATATCAACTTCAGATATGATCACATCAGATGGTTGAAGGATTTTTTTTTCGGCTAGAGGAGGGTGGAGATGCTATCAATATAACTTATTGATCAATATATATTGATAAATAATCAATATAACTGTTACTGATAACATGATTGGTAAGACCAGGCAGCAAAACATAGTTGGAGGAAAGAAAAGTTAAAAAACATATGATACACTGACACCAGGAGTTTCAATAATACAATGAAAGAGCTCGAAGCTAAAGTAGACAGTGAGAATTACGATTATAGTTACAGTAAGTGAGACATTGTTAAATGAGGAGAGAAGTTGGAGGACGGGAATTCAAGCGGCCAACAAGTACAGGTGTGATAAAGGGAAGATAGGAGAGGGTGTCGCAATCTGAGTGAAGGACTATTGTATCGACAGTAAGGAATATCAATGATGTAATTAATATTGAGGTTTCTGTGTGGATTGGAATTAGGGATTGTAAGACTCGTAAGGTACTTGTAGAATGTGCAGATGACTTCTGGTATGAGGGAGGAATTGGAGAGAGATGTTCATGAAGAATTCAAAGGCCGATGGAAAGGGAAGAGTATTGATAATGGGAGATTTTAGTTTGTCACCGATAGATTGATTGGGTCCAGGAATGGGGAAAGAGCAGAACTGAGGATGATTTTCCAAATTGAAACCAGGATTTCTTTTTCGGTCAGTTTGTAGAGAGTGTGTTGTTCGATCTTCTTTGAGCAATGATCTCAATATGGTGGAGAAGGTGGAGTGGGCAAACATCTGGTAGTGGGGCAACTTAGCATAACAATTGTGCATTTTGTGAGGAAAGCACCAAATTTGGCACACTAGTAGCCTATCATTTTATGAACAGATTTGGATATTGGGCCATCTCAAAATTTTTGATGGCAGTGGAAAATTGCTGCCACAGCCATCGGCGGCTGAATTTGAGATGGCCCAATATCAAAATCTGTTAATAATATGTTAGGCTACTAGTGTGCCAAATTTGGTGCTTTCCTCACAAAATGCACAATTGTTATGCTATATTTAGCGAAGTTGCCCCACTATGGGGACAAGTGACCACAACACGGTGTGTGAAACGATCTTGTTGAGATGTGGAATTTGGGGTAGTAGGGTAACGCTGTTGGATTTCAGGAAGACAAACTTTGAGAGAAATTTGAGACTAGTTAAGAAAATACTTTGGCAAGCCAAAAGAGGATATGACAAGGATTTGGACAAAAAGTTAAACATAACATCAAGGAGTTCTTTAAGTCGATAAGGGGTAAAGAGAGGGTAATGAGGAGTGTCGACCCATTGAGGAACATCACAGGAAATTTGGGGTGCATGGTGAGGGCGACATAGAAGGCTTACTAAATAATTTTATTGCTGTTACATTTACACAGGAACAGTCAGGGGAACTTCCAATAGCTGAGAGTATCCATGTCGGAGGTGAGCAAGGGCTTCTTGAGGAGATCCAAATAAGAGTGCAGGAAGTAAACAAAACAGAGCTCTAAGAAAACCAAGGGATGATGAAGCTCTGAGGGAGATGATATGCACCCGAGAGTCTTGAAGGAGGTGATTACAAACCAATTTTTTTTGAAAAGCTCACTGGAGTCAGGACAGGTACCGGAGGATTGGAGAGTAGCAAATGTAACACCATTATTTAAGAAAGGATCCAGAGAAGACTTGGGAAACTATGGACCTGTTAGTTTGACTTCGGTTGTGGGGAAGGTGTCGGAGACATTAATGAAGGACCAGATGAGGAACCATTTAAATAATTTCAAACTGATTAAGGGTCGTCAGCATGGGTTTACCAAATGGAGGTCATGTTTACCAAATCTTTTAGAGTTCTATGAGGCAGTTTTTCACGGTCTGGATGAGGGAAGTGCGGTGGATGTAGTTTATCGACTTTTAAAAGATTTTGATAAGGACTACATCTAAAGTTGTTGGCTTCGGTGAAGGCTTAGGTCGTGCCTGGGACAGTATCTAAATGCATTGGAAACTGGCTCGGTCACCGGAAGCAAGGGATGGCTGTGAAGTGGAGGATATCTGGCTCGAAAGAGGTAAGTAATGGGGTACCCTGGGGATCAGTTTTAGGAGTTTTATTTTTTTTAAAATACACATCAATGATTTGGATATTGGTGTTAAGAGTAGGCTTTCCAAACTTCCAGATGACAATATGGTTGGGGGTAAGGTAATAGCAGAGAGGGGAGTAATCAGATCCAGGAATGCCTTTAACTTACCGGTCAAAAGATTGGCAAATGCAGTTTAACACAAGGAAATGTCCGGTGCTGGTGATTGGTAAGAATTTAAAAAAATGGGGATTATATAATGCAAGGAGCAGACTTGGAGCATGTGACATAGGAGAAAGGTCTGGGAGTGGTTATAGGCTTAGCTATAGGGGTTAAGTAGACAGGCACTATCGGTAAGCCTGATGGAGTTTTAGATTGTATCCACAGGGGGACAGATTGTAAATCAAGAAGTCATGTTAACACTGTGTAGGAATATAATGAAGCCTCATCTAGACTATTGTGAACAGTTTTGGTCAGGACATCTGAGGAAGGACATAGCTTCCATCGAGAGGGTTCAGAGAGGGTATAAAACAACTGTGTTGATCCTGGGCCTAGCTGGACTAAGCTATGAGAGGCGGCTGAAGGAGCCAGGACTTTGTACATTAGAAAGGAAGTGGTTGTGATTGTATCTGATGGAAATGTTTAAGATATTGAAGGGATATATCCATATATTATAAGTGCAGAATAATTTTTCAGCAGAAAAGACACTCACAGGCCAAGGGACCACTAAAAGAAGAGGGGAGTTAAGATGGTAGAAAGCATGGGTCTTTCATAGTCAGATACTCAGCGAGTGTCCTCAGAGAGTTTCACAATTCCATCCTCAGTGGTGATTGCGTGACATGGTCTCCCAACAAGGGTAGTGACAGTGGGGTCAGTGGATAGTTTTAAAATCGAGTTGGATGGGTATCTGGAAGTAGTGAGGATTGGGAGGAGGGGTGGGGACGAATGTGTTGGTGTGATTGTGCAGGCTTGTTATGGGCCTATAATGGCCTGCTCCTGGGTTTAGTTCCTTGATAATTCCTTGTAACTAAAAAAATCTGGTAGGTATCAACAAATAATAACATTCACGACTTACTAATTGCCATTTCATTCGGTCCCCTGGGTAGTTTTAATAACAGTGATCAACTGTAAATCTTGATTAAATCCTCCATTTTGAATTGATTCTTCGATTTAAATTAACAAAATTTACCTTTATATGATGAGATCCTCAGATCCATGACAATAAGCTTGACAGGTGAAGCCATCACTCTTGGATTATTCTTCGGATGAAGAGTTGTGATCCTGAGGGCAGACGATTCCACCATTCGCTCCATCGGATAACCGCCGAGACAATGAACCATTTGTGTGGTGACCACACTCACGATTTCCACCACGTGGTTGCAGTAATTAAGCCTTTAGTCTTGTTTGGATGAAAAAAGAACGTTTCTATTATATCCTCTGCTTGGGGTTCTGACGTTGTAAATTGATTTGGTGAAAGCACTGAGATCGAAGTTTCATTACTCTTCCCTCTTTCATCATTTCATTACTCTTCCCTCTTTCATCATTTCATTACTCTTTCATCTTTCATCATTTCATTACTCTTTCATCTTTCATCATTTCATTACTCTTTCATCTTTCATCATTTCATTACTCTTTCATCTTTCATCATTTCATTACTCTTTCATCTTTCTTCCACTGAGACATTTTCATTACTCTTCCCTTTCCATAAGGCGCAGGGTTCTTGACACCTTGGAAATACCTGTGCAGAGTCGGTGCGTTGGTTTTGTGTTCACGATCCAGGTGATTGGAAATGAAATGACCAGACGAAGGTGTGTGTGTGTGTGTGTGTGTGTGTGTGTGTGTGTGTGTGTGTGTGTGTGTGTGTGTGTGTGTGTGTGTGTGTGTGTGTGTGTGTGTGTGTGTGTGTGCGCGCGCGTGTGCAGAGCATTTGGGTGAGAGCCAGAGGTTTGGGAGAAGGAAAGGAGTGTGGGAGAATAGGATGATTATAAAAGAGGGCAAGGGGGTATATTCCCCTTCCATAGAGTGGGGTATATGTGAGGGAAGGATCTGGAACGGAGTAGGGATGGAAAGAGGGTATAGAGAGGGGGGGGTATCGGAGAAAGTGGTATGGAACGAGGGCGGTATGGAAAAGCGTGGAATGGATAGAGGATGGTTTGGAAAGTGAGGGGATGAGGGGTGGGGGGATTCCACAAGTCTTTGATAATAACATAGACACAAGGAGAAAAACAATAAGAGCAGCAATGTAATTGAGTTATGAACACTCAAGTTGACACACTTGTTAGAGAGTAAAGGGAATATTGTATGGGGTGAATTAACAGACCCAGCAGCCTTGACTACCTGTCGTTTGGTTACCAATGAATGATGCCATTAAAAGAAATCTTAAACACATGGCATGGTCACTGAAACGAGCTTTTGCATGGATTTCAGGAGATTGTTCATCTTTCGATGCAGCATCATGGGTGGTTGTTCAGCACGGTGAGGCCTAAGTCACATTTTCTCTACGGCGAGCATCCTCGGTGGCCCTACGCCCTCTGAATTGACAGAAACGTGCGGCGGCCGCAGAGTTTCTGCGGTGGCCTCAGGGTGGCCCTACGCCGTATGGCTATATTTTACAGGTCGTAAGGTCGCCGTGGAATTATAACGCGGAGTTATAACTTTTTTCATTTCTACGTTCGCCGTAGCAATTCGACAAGCCGAAAAAAAGAACTGGTAAAAAATAAAAAAAATTAACCCATTCGTTACCGTCCACCAGGCCGCACGTTCGCCTTAGGGTCCCCTGCGGTCGCCTTGCGGGCACCTTGCGGGCACCTTGCGTCTGCCTTGAAAATTCTAAGGCCGCTGCAGGAGCACCCTAAGGTCACCGTGCGACATCAAATCAAAGACCGTACGGCAACCCCACGTTTTCGGTCTCCACAATTTATAAATATGCCGTGCAGCTCCCTGAAAAATAAAAACATATGTGACTGCTACATTGTGTGACCGTGGAAATACTGGGGCCGCCGTATAATTGCTAGTGGCCATAGATTTTGGAGACCCCACGGCCGCCGTGGCAAATGTGACCTAGGCCTGAATCATGTCTGATGTACAAGGTCATGGGAAGAGCTGCTCTCCTCCGTGGCTTTAACATTAGTACACATAGCATCGGGGATTTACCTGTGCATCGTCTCAGCCTCCTGGTTGTGTCTCGAGGAACGTGAGTTGGAATGTTCATTGACTTTGTCAGATACCTTGGTATTGAGACAACCGGATGAGGCACTCGGAACGTAGGTGTTCACTGTACAGCAAAGTGAGAGAGATATACTAACAGCTTGCAATGGTTCACCATCTTGTGTGTGAATGGTAAGCCTGGTGTTGACTCAACTGTTAAGGTGGTTGGCGTAAGATCTTACAATCTTGAGTTCAAGCCCCCGACCGTTGAATTAACATCAGGTTGGTTGACTCAGCCTATCATCCATCCAAGATCGGTGAAATGAGTGCCAGCTTTCTGGTAACAAGCACAGCCGTTCTCCCAGCAATGATGCAGCCAAGTCGCCACATGCTGCATATGAATAAATAAAATGTGAACAGTCAACCAGTCAAAATGAGGCAGAGCCCCTGGCGTCTCGTCTAGTCAACGTGTAACCAAGGTCTTTGATCGTCACTTTCAGGATATGATAGATATGGGATTAGAAGTGTGATTTCGATTTGCTGAACACGACCATGGCCCGATCTCAATGTCATGATGGCACGGATGCTTGAAGCCGATCTCTCCTGGTTGCTTGTGCATCGTGTTTCCTTGCTGTACTGTTCTGGCATGATGCCCTGTACTTTCAAAACATGTTCGGAGTTTATCATTTGGATACAGCCTCGGGCTCTTCCTCTGTTTTACTCATTGTTTTTGCACCTCAATCGAGGCTTTGTGAAAAAGGTGTGGGGTATGGCTGTGCATTGAGTACGGCTGTGCACGGGGTATGGCTATGAACACGGTATGGCTGTGCGTGGGGTATGGCTATGAACATGGTATGGCTGTGCATGGGTATGGCTCTGTGCGCTGATAGCTGTGCACACGGTATGGCTGTGCGTGGGTATGGCTCTGTGCGCTGATAGCTGTGCACACGGTATGGCTGTGCGTGGGGTATGGCTGTGCATGGGGTATGGCTGTGTGTGGGGGCATGGCTCTGCTCATGGCATGGCCGCGTGCGAGGTTTTTGTGAACGAGGTGCGGCTGTGCGCGAGGTAAAGATTTTGCAGGGTAAAGACGAATGAAGTATCACCATCCCCGTTTTGTGCTGAATTGTAAATGTGACTGTAAAACAAGGGTACAGTGAAAATCCAGATGTTTTTTGGGTAGTGTGTGCTGTCTTGTTAAAACAAAAACAAGAAAAACAACAGCTGGACATGTTTATTGTTCAATCTTTTTGTGCTACAAGAGGTCATGATCATGCACAAGAGATAGTTTTTACTATTTGGAAAAGGGGGATTGTGGCCAGGAAGGGGAGGGTGGGGGGGGCGGCAGTGCGCTGGAGTTCTGCTTTGAACAGGGTCATGAGTTCCTCAGTGGCTATTTTACCCCCTTCCCTTCCCCCTACATTCTACAGCAAAAGTAAATATTACCTTTGTGGCAAAACAAGCGAAACACATGATGGAAGTGAACATTTGAGTGGAATGTATGGAACATTGTATCAGCATGTATGGAACATTAAATTAGGATGTATGGAACAACATGTATGGAGCATTGTATTAGGATGTCTGGAACATTAAATCAGAATGTATACGACATTATATCAAGATCCATGGAACATTGTATCAGGATGTATGAAACATTAAATCAAGATGTGAGGAACATTAAATCAGGATGATATAATCACCCTGATTTAATATTCTATACATCGTGATTCAATGTTCCATACATCCTGATTAAATATTCTATACATCCTGATATAATCACCCTGACTTAATATTCTATACATCGTGATTCAATGTTCCATACATCTTGATTTAATCAGGATGTATGGAACATTGAATCAGGATGTATGGAACATTGTATCACGATGTATAGAATATTAAATCAGGATGTCTGGAACATTGTATCACGATGTATATTAATATTAATCAATTAAAATCATATATTTCTATTTAATCAGGATCTATGTAACATTGTATCACGATGTATGGAATATTTAATCATGATGTATGGAACATTCTATCAGGATGATTATATCAGGATGAGTACATCAGGATGATAATATCAGTGTGTATGGAAAATTCTATCAGGATGTATAGAACATTAAATTAGGATGATCATATCAGGATGTATAGAACATTAAATCAGGATGATTATATCAAGATGTATAGGACATTAAATCAGGATGATTATATCAGGATGTACGGAACATTAAATCAGGTTGATTACATCATGATGTATGGAACATTTAATCAGGATGATTATATCAGGATGTGTGGAACATTGTAACATGATGAATGGAATATTATGTCAGGATGATTAAATCAGGATGTATGGAACATTGTATCAAAATGTATGGAACTTTGCATCAGAATGTATGGAACATTGCATCAAGATGTTTGGAACATTATATCAGGGTGTATTCGTATTCTTATTCTGGTGTTCTGCCCATAGGCAGGTCCAGTACTGCTGAAGCAGTTTCTTGGCAAGGTTATGCCGGGTGGTCTGCTCTTGCATTCCCAGCAGTAATTATACAGGAATTTGTAACTTGTTCAGAGTGCCTGCAATAGCTCGCCAACTCATGGCGAAGGACTCCAGGGGATCTTTAGCATCCACCAACTAATGCTGGCAGACAGAACACCCAGTTTAACGTCCATCTGAGGGATGGCACATACATTGATGGATCATGCTGATTGTGAAACACCAGGATGACAGTTCATACCTGGTTCGGATTCGAATTGAGGCGAGACAGCTTAGAGGCGAGTGTGCATACCTCTAAGCCATCCTTTCAGCCCATCAGAATGTATGTAAACTGCAAAGTCGTCTCATATCGACAAAAACATACAAGATGCACAAATAGGCAATGATTTCCAACACACATATTGATGTGTACAAATGTATTCGTTTGGACAAACATTTATTGATGTGGACAAATCCAAGAACATGGAAGTTGAGGTCATGCATTTTGGGATTGTATACACAATGATCTGCTTGTACATGTGGAAATGATCAGGCAAGTTATTTTGATTGATTGGTTATTGTATGATTGCTTGATTGATTGGTTATTTGATTATATCATATATAATCAAACACAGTTTGATATATCATATCGCCTCCACCTTCTAGTTTTAACATGAGTACAGCTGTTAAGACATGAGTTTATTTTTCACATCCCAAGAGGAGGATGCTTTTAGTTTCATGTGTGTATGTACATACAGGCATCTTTAGGGCCATTTTCCCTGCGAGAGCGAGAGTTAGCTTCTGTGTGTGTGTATAAAATATATAGAGCAATATCACCTGTCTCATTCAGGTGTACACCGCATCATGAAGTTGAATATATAAAGCACAGTGTGTTCCACAAATTTGACATTTTAATTGAGATATTTTTGATATTAGAAAGATATGTTGCATATTGGAAATACTGATAGCAAAAGAAGAAAAACTGGGTATAAAATGCAATCAACAAGATAGAATCACACGTCATGTTTAAAAATAGGTGCTATACCCCTGGGTGCTCACCTGCTAGCGGCTGGATAAGAAAACCAGGGAACCACTGGTAGGCATGGATGACCTACAAAATATTAAATGGAGGAAGGTAAATCCCGATGGATTGTTTTTAAAAATAGCGTGATCAAACGTTGGTACATCACAGGTGATGATGGTTGTGGTCAAGTTTCATCGAAATTGTGTGTGTGGTTTCAGAAAAGAAAGCAAATGGGGGGGGGGGGGAGGGGCAACCACCTCTGACCCCGATATATATTTTTTTGAAATGCCGTGAACAAACATTGATACTTCATGGGTAATGAATGTTGCCGTCAAGTTTAATTAGAATTGCATGTGTAGTTTCTGAGAAGAAAGCAAATACCTATTTTGGGAGGCAACCCCACGTACATACTCTATGGACCCGATTTTTTTAATGCCATGAACAAACTTTGGAACATACAAGGTGATGAAGGTTGTGGTGGTCTCATCAAAAGTCATGTGCGTTGTTTCAGAGAAGAAGTTGCAAATGTTTGTGGACGGATTCGGATAAAATTTTGTGGACAGGTTCGGTGTGTGACAAGGACGAACTGTGTGTTCATATGGAATATTAAATCTGGGTGATTATATCTGGGTGATGGTGATGTGATCTGGGTGATGCTTCTGGACACGGTGTAGGACACTGTGATTTTGGTTAATATCCGGATCCGGCTTCTATAATATAAGTGATTCTTCACCATTGAGAGATTGGGCCAAAAATGATACATAGCACGATATTTGCAAAATATTTATGGACAGACGGACAAATGGACAAACAATGCGCCATCCCAGAAGCTCCCCGGAACTATGTTCCAGGTGAGCTAAAAATGAAATGCTCCATAGGATCATCACGTGATGGTACAGGACACTGTGATTGGTTGTCGTGCAACCAATTTGAAAGTGTCACACTTTGCTGCAGAAGGACTGTAAAAGTCAAATCTGATATCATTGTAGTGTGATGAATACCATGGCTCTTCAAAAGGAAACATCACATGGCAAGTGTATAGAAATCAAAGTGTCACATGGCAATTGAAGACTCCAGGTGGCAGATCACAGCCTGACTCCATGTTTAGCAGGAGCTGCGTGTAAGATTCTGAGGATGACATGTCAAACTGCAACTGTTGGAAATAGAGGTCAATAAAGAAGCTCAAACGCACTGAAACACTAGCTATGGTACTTGTTATAAGGAATACCAGTGGACAAGCTCCAGATCTCACATCAGCTTCAGCACGAGACATTGTTCCAGGTGTACATCACAGATCATCTACTTCTTGCAAAACAAGCTGCACCAAACACAAGATCTGAAATACGAGGCCGAGCACTTTGTCTATCCATTTGATTGTGTAGTGTGTATGACATGGCCCCATAGCCGTTGAGACTGGCACAGCCAAGGCCAACCATGTTTGCCAAGTTAGTGTAACCCGCCCTTGTCCTTGTGCTGCATGGCTCAGTAAATTTGTACATCACCGCCCCTTACAAACGATTGCATATATCTCTGTAGCGGTGCACAGACAAACCTGTCGCATGTGCCGCAGTTGTTTTCAAATTGTGCTTGAGTTTCTATGCTCACAATCTTAGTTTGTACTCGCTTGTCATGCTATGTCTAGGAAGCCCTTGTTGCCCGGTGACCCTGAGCCGATAGGCCTGAAAGCGCAAGATAAGTGACCGTGACTGTGACATGATGCAGACAGGCTTGGCATGGTAGTGAGATGTCTGCACTGAAATGTCTGACGCTAAGGCGACATGTTATTCTTTTCTTTTGTATACAAGGTTAGCGATGGCTCGTTTGAAACGTTATTGTGACTGAAGGAACTCAAATGGCCTTCGTAGTACAAATAGGGTTGTTTGAATTCTGTTTATGAACCATCTGTCTAATCACCATCTTCTTCAGTGACAATACAAATTGTGGAATGGCTGTCGCTGTGACCCATTGGATTTGTCCTCACCACTTGCTCAGAAATCCTCACTCGCATTTCTAGTCTACCTGATTCCCTGTATTTTGAGTATAAACACCTCGTTTCGGAACATAATCATGTGGTTGGTTTGGGAACGCAGAAAGCGATGTTGCAGGACGGGATGCAAATATATTCATTATTTTCTCAACTTCTCTGCAATGCTCAGGTAAAACTCCAAGGTACACAATTAATGCATTTAATAAGTGACAGTGAACGGATAAGATTATTATACCGAATGGGGACCATGAAAATTGAAATATGCGCCAAATTGCAATAGGTTCTAGGTGTAAAATAAAACGTTTTTGCAAATAATGTTATATTGGTTGCATATTTGAAAACTGTGTAATCCGAACTGAGAGGCATCACTTACACAAATAGCAACAATAAAAAATAATTTAATTCTTCCTTAGAAATTAACCATTCTCCTTTGAGATTCATTATATATGTATATATGTGTGTGTGTATATATATATATATATATATATATATATATATATATATATATATATATATATATATATATATATATATATATATA